>NW_004444131.1:638629-699248 GCF_000243295.1 Trichechus manatus latirostris
TAAAGCAAATGGAAGAAACGATGAAGTAAAAGAGCTGAAGAGATTTCGAAGGGGGGCTAGAGAAGACAAAGTAAACTATTATAATGAAATGTGCAAGGACCTGGAGTTAGAAAACCAAAAGGGAAGAACATGTTCGGTGTTTCTCAAGCTGAAAGAAGTGAAGAAAAAATTCAGTCCTCGAGTTGCAGTATTGAAGATGGATCCACAATAACACCCATGGAAGCTGCAGTCAAGAAATCAAATGACATATTTTATTGGGCAAATATGCTGCAAAAGATTTCTTCAAAGTGCTACAAAGCAAAGATCTTACTTTAAGGACAAAGGTGCACCTGACCCAAGTCATGGTATTTTCAGTTGCCTCACATGCACGTGAAAGCTGGATAGTGAAAAAGGAAGACGAAAGAAGAATCAATGCCTTTGAATTATGGTGTAGGCGAAGAATATTGAATGTACCATGGACTGCCAGAAGAATGAACAAATGTGTCTTCGAAGAAGTACAGCTAGAATGTGCATTAGAAGCAAGGATGGCAAGACTTTGTCTCAGGTACTTTCTACATGGTATCAGGAGGGACTAGTCCCTGGAGAAAGACATCATGCTTGGTAAACTAGAGGGTCAATGAAAAAGAGGAAGACCCTCAATGAGATGGATTGACACAGTGGTTGCAACAATGGGCTCAACCATAAGAATGATTGTGAGGATAGCACAGGACTGGGCATTGTTTCATTCAGTTGTACATAGGGTCATGTCTTCGGCTGGGTTCTCTAGAAAAGCAAAACCAGTAACGCATATAAGTATATATAGAGAGAAATTTATATCAATGAAATGGCTTACGTGGTTGTAGAGGCTGGGGTGTCCCAAGTCCATGGGTCAGTATAGAGGCTTCTCCTGATTCACATAGCTGCAGGGAGTGGTGAACCCAAGATCAGCAGGTCAGAGAGCAGGGCTCTTGTTTACAGGCTGTGAAGATTGATGAATCCCAAGATCAGCAGGCAAGACCACAGGTAAGCTGCTAGCTTAAGTCCCAAGAACTGGAGGTCAGATAAACAGGAACCAGCTGCAAGATCCAGAAGGAGCAAAAGCCCTCGAGCCTTGCCGGAATGTCCACTTATATTCAATGAAGTCCACACACCCAAGGAAACTCCCTTTCAACTGATTGGCTACTTACAGGAGATCCCATCATGGAGGTGATCACATTATATCAAATCTCATCGTGGAAATGATCACATCATATGACTGTCAAATCACTGAGAATCATGGCCCAGCCAAGTTGACACACAACCTTAACCATCACAGGTTGCTATGAGTTGGAACCAACTCGATGGCACCTAACAAAAACAACACCATGGACAAAATACTGAATGACACAGGAGGCATCAAAAGATGGAAGGAATACAGTGAGTCACTGTGCCAAAAAGAATTGGTCCATGTTCAACCATTTTAGGTCGTATAATATAGTCAAGAATTGATATTGAAGAAAGAAGTCCAAGCTGTCCTGAAGGCATTGGTGAAAAACAAAGCTCCAGGAATTGATGGAATACCAATTAAAATGTTTCAGTAAACTGATGCAGTGCTGGAGGTGCTCACTCATCTATGCCAAGAAATTTGGAAGACAGATACCTGGCCTACTGACTGAAAGAGATCCATATTTATGCCCATTCAAAGAAAGGTGATCCAACAGAATACAGAAATTATCGAACGAAATTTTTAATATCACATGCAGGTAAAATTTTCCTGAAAATCATTCGAAAGTGGTTGCAATAGTACATCCACATGAAATTGTGAGAAATTCAAGCTAGATTCAGAAAAGGATGTGGAATAAGGAATATCATTGTTACTGTCAGATGGATCCTGGCTGAAAGCAGAGAATACCAGAAAGATGTTCACCTGTGTTTCATTGACTGTGCAAAGGCTTTCGACTGTGTAGATCATAACAAATCATGGTTAACATTGCGAAGAATGAGTTTCCCAGAACATGTAATTGTGCTCATGAGTAAACCATACGTAGACCAAGAGGCAGTCATTCAAACAGAACAAAGGTATACTGCGAAGTTTCAAGTCAGGAAAGGTATGCATCAGGGTTGTATCCTTTTAACATACTTATTTGGTCTGTATGCTGAGCAAATAATCTGAGAAGCTGGACTGTATGAAGAACAGGGCATCATTATTGGAGGAAGACTCATTAACAGCCTGTGATACACAGATGATACAACCTTGCTTACTGAAGGTGAAGAGGAGTTGAAGCACTTACTGATGAAGATCAAAGACTACAGCCTTCATTATGTATTATACCTCAAGGTAAAGAAAACTGAAATCCTCACCACTGCATCAGTGAGCAACCTTATGATAAACAGAGAAAATATTGAAGTTATCAAAGATTTCATTTTATTTGGATCCACAAACAATGCCCATGGAGGCAGCAGTCAAGAAATCAAATGACATAGTGCATTGGGCAAATCTGTTACAAAAGACCTCTTTGAAATGTTAAAAAGCAAAGATGTCACTTTAAGGACTAAGATGCGCCTGACCTAAGCCATAGTATGTTCAATTACCTCATATACATGTGAAAGCTGGACAATGAGTAAGGAAGACTGAAGAATTTGTGCCTTTGAATTATGGTGTTGGTGAAGAGTATTGAATATTCCATGGACTTCCAGAAGAACAAACAAATGTGTCTTGGAAGAATTACAGCCTGAGTGCTCCTTAGAAGTGGGGATGGCAAGACTTCGTCTCAGGTAATTTCCACATATTATCAGAAGGGACCAGTCCCTGGAGAAGAACATCATGCTTGGTAAAGTAGGGGGTCAGGGAAAAAGAAGAAGACCCTCAAGAGATGGATTGACACAGTGGCTTCAACAATGGGCTCAAACATAGCAATAATTGTAAGGATGGGGCAGGACCAGGCAGTGTTTCATTCTGTTGTACACAGGGTCGCTAAGAGTTGGAACCAACTGGACGGCACATAACAACAACAACAGTCTTCATTGACATAACCTAATCCTACCTCATTAACATAACAAAAACAACCCATTCACAGATGGGATTATAATCACAGGCATATATTTTTAGGGGACACAGTTCAATCCATAATCAAAAGAGAGCTTCGGGGGTATGTTGATATCAGATAATAGACTTTAAGTCAAAATCTATTATGAGACAAGTTAGGACATTATAAAATGATAAAAGTGTCAAATTCATCAAGAAGATACAACAATTATAAATGTATATGTACCTAATATTAGAGCCACAAATATATAAACAAACACTGACAGAATTGAAGGGAGAAATAGACAGCCTTTAAAATTGTTTCAGATATGCTTAGCTCCTGCAACTGCAACAATAACCCTACTCAAAAGATTCTGTAATTTGTTTGCAGTCCATCCCCTACTCTGCTGAGAGCTAAGAGTATGTATAACATACGTTATTAATGAGTTTCTTGGATTTGTTGTTGTTAGTTGCCTTTGAGTCAGTCTGACTCATTGCAACCCATTGTGTTACAAAGTAGAACTGCTCCATAGGGTTTTCTTCACTATAATTTTAATGCAAGCAGATGGCCAGGACTTTTCTAGTGTGGTACTGCTGGGTGGTTTGAACTGCTAACCTTTAACCTTCACAAATCATTTGCACCACCTAGGGCCTTGTTTTTGGATTAGTGCTTCTTTTTCCCCAGTTGATTAATTTGCTAAGTTTGCTTTCGGTTTTAGTTCCCCTTTCTTACCTTTAATGTTTTAATTTTTATTATTATATATATAACATCAATATACATCTAAAAGTAAAAACATGCAAAAAGGCATACTTAGAGAAGTATCATCCTTTGCCATTATACCCCATCTCCTTGATTTCCCCAGTCCTCCTCATCTCCTTTCGAAGTTAACCAACTGTATTGTCTTCTGGTTTATCTTCCCTTTATTTCATTTGTGAAGGTATCTCTCTGTGTGAATCTTCGTTTTCTTTTTTCCCCTCCTTTATCAACTAAACGGTACCATACTATATAGCCTCTTTTTCACTTAACATTATTTCCTGGAAATCCCTCCATGCCAGTTTGTAGAGATCTTTTTTATTCCTTTATAGCTGTTTATACAACATTCTTAGGAGGCCTGGAGGTGCAGTGGTTAAGTGCTCGACTGCTAACCGAAAGAGTGGGGGATGGAACCCAACAGCTGCACCATGGTAGAAAGATGTGGAAGTCTGCTTCTGTAAAAGATTACAGCCTTGGAAACCCTATGGGGCAGTTCTATAGTGTCCTATAGTGTTGCTATGAGTCAGAATTGACTTGTCAGCAATAGGTTTTTGGTTTATACCACATTATATACCATAGTTTATTCTATATCATATTTCATATAGCTTAGTTTATCAGTCAGTCTGCTATGATGGAACACTTATGTGATTTTGAATGTTTTGCAATTAGAAATAATCCTTTAATGAATAACCTTGTGCATATGTATTGTCATTGTTTGGTCTATGAATATATATTAATTTATGAAAGGTAGAGTTTAACATGATATATATTTGATGTCTAGATATATTTAGAATTTACATACTCCCATCAAAACTATCCTCACAATTTTCATATCACATGTTGTGTATGTTAATTTTCTTAAAAAATGAGAGAAAATTGCTGTACATTTGTACAATTGCTATACACTTGCTATAAATTTGAAACCTAGATATTTGAGAATAGATCTGTTTTTATTTATTTAATGGACTAAATTCATGTCTTTATGTAGCTCCTGATGAAGTACCAGATGAAAATCTTTTTCTTGAGAAACAAGATTCAGTATCAAAAACCCAAATGCAAGTAAATAAGCAAAGCACTTCCAGAGAGGAAAAACTCAAATGTAAGAATAATAATTATTGATAGCTGAAAATATTTTAAATTAAACTCATCAGAAGATCTATTTTGCTTTGTTTCTAAATGTGTAGGCGAGCATATATTCTATAGGAATTTTACACTTTGACCTAAATTGTGAATACTGTTAGGTAACTAGTGAACTAAAGCAAAAGCTTTGATACTGTTTGATTGGAATTACTGGTCATAAGACTATTCAACTACCATGGGTCTTAAAGTTAGTATTCACCAAGGCCTGATAACAGGCCAATAGTTGTCTCTCAGAGAGGGTGTACCTTTCAGATGACTCCAAGTAACTGGTTCAATAGTACAGTGGGTTCCTCTGACCTGTAGCGTTATCCTTCTGCCATAAGCTCCAATCATTGAACTGAGAGCTGATGATACCTTTAACTCAAACTACAAAAGTGGGTTAGTGGGGACCAGTGGAAGGGCATTCTCTGTGGCCTGTTGGAGGGCCTTCAGGAGATCCTGCTATTTGGGGCTACACTGGAATATAGCAGCCTTTCTGGTAACCCAATAGATGAGTATGGTCAATATGCCAACGTGGGGAATGTAAGAATGCCATTAGTGAGTAGTCTTACCATGGCAAATCATCCTTTTTGTTTATGCAGAGCGGGCATATTTTTGCTAATTGTCATCTATGGGATAGACTTAGTGCCCCTTCCGGGACTATTCTTAAAATTTTCCATTGACTACTAAGTGCTTGGACCTTGTCTTTATTGATGGCCTAGCCAGTTGCCGCATGTATGTCATCAGATGTCCACTACTTGTTGGTGGTGTCCTTGTCTGGGCTCACCAAGAAGATGTTATACACATACTGGAAGGATAGTGTTTCCTCTGGGAGTGGTAGTATTTCCAAGACACTGCTTACCAGTCGATGATGACTGATAGGGGATTGAGGTACTTAAAACGGAAGGAAGTTAAGAGTATATGCTAGCCCATTTCGTAAATGCAAATTGATCCATATTACTCTGATCCAGGGGGATACTAATGAAGGCATTTACAGTGTTATTTGCTGCATACCAACTTTCGGCTTGGTCAGTAGCTTTTGTAACAGTCACAATGTCCAGTACCGAAGTGCCAAATGTGACACTATGATGTTGTCTTTAATTAATGGTGAGTCTCCAAGCATCTGTGGCCTTTCAAACAAATGAAGCAACTACTGCATGGAGCAGTAGTCTCACAGAAAAGTTAACTTTCTTAAGATCAGAAATGAGGGCAGTTATTTCTTTTTCCCCCTGAAATTGATGTTGATGTTGGGAGGCAGTGGAGCTAGGCACAGATAGTCAGATAGTTTTATGGTCTTTCACAAGATCCGAAACAATAGCTGTAACTGTAGCAATTACAAGAGGGCCAGAGGGTGAAGGCAGCTGACATTCAGATGTAAAATACATTTGTAAAAGAATGTGTTCAATAGCGGGTGCCATAGCAATGGACATTTTGAAGGACCCAGAGGGAGCTACAGGCAGTCCCCAAGTCACGAATGTCTGACTATGGACAACTTGTACTTAAAAATGAACTTCCATAAAGCCTATTATATTAAAAATTTGAGTTAAACACAATCATTCTTAATAATAATGCACACACTACTTTGTGATGCTCATGAAAATATTGCATGTTATGGAAATGTTCTTAAGTGTTTTAGGTGCATAGAAAGACCAAATATGTACTATATCCTAAGGTAAACATTTGACTAACTGATGCTAACTAAGAACCTTATTTACCTGTTCGTACTTACCTACAAATTCAACTTAAAGACAGATTTAGGAATGGATCTCACTTGTAACCCAGGGAATACCTGTACTCTTTATCTGGCCTGAGTAAGAGTCCTGGTGGTTGTAAGCTCAAACCCAAAACCAGACAGTGTCATGTGTACCCCATCATCCTGCAGCCAGGAATGCGGGAATCACAGTTACCTGTTCACTGGTATACTAAAGTCCCAAACCAAAAAAAACCAAACCCATTGCTGTCAAGTCAATTCTGACTCATAGCAACCCTAAAGGACAGAGTAGAACTGCCCCATAGGGCTTCCAAGGAGCGCCTGGTGGATTCAATCTACCCACCTTTTAGTTAGCAGCCAAACTCTTAACACACTACACCACCAGGAGGTGGAATTATCCTCCATGTCCCCAGTGAACTCAGATCCTGGAATAAGGTCTCAGTTTTCCTGCGACAGTCAGACATCAATTTACCTGTGTTTTTTTTTTGTTTTTTTACAGCCTTGAGGTTTATATGAATATTAATGCATTAGTGGAACTCTCTGATTAACATCTAGGTTCACTTGAGCGGGAAGAGAAAGAATGGTACTTGTATCAGTAATAGGGGCCTTCACCACGTGAACCCTAGTGGGGCTGTCCGTCATCTTCCAGTTCCCCAGTACCCAGCCATGAGTTCCATGATGACACCACCGTCATTCTCATTCTCTGCAACCTCATTTTTTACTAAGCTGACTCAGAAACCTTTTTAGAAGGCCCTTGCATGGATTGTCAGGGGAGTGTCCTCCTTACCATTTTTATGTTGCTCTCTTTGCTGGTCAGTCTTTGCAATCTTGGCAGTAACTGATTTGTCATGCCCTGCAGTTTGTCAGGTAAGATCCAGATTGTGTCACTGGCTTTACTTATGAAGAGGTTTAATTGAAGATGATAACCTGCAAGACTGGTACGAACAAACCTAGAAATCTGAGTCTGTTTAATGGTCTCATCATTTGCTGTTAGCACTCCTTCATATTATACCCTAGGATCATCAGGGTGGCTTTCAGGACCACTATAGCCTCTGCAAAGGTGATCCAAACATGTTTTTCATTGGCGAGAACTCATCACAGGTATGCCAAACCTTTAGGAGTGCAAATAGTACTCAGCTGAGGTAGTAGAGGGTTGAGTATTCAAGGGCCACTGATCTCCTCCCTCTTCCTTGTCCTGCTTAGGAAAAGTGGTTGTTGTCGGGGCAGTGTGAAGTAGGGGGTCTGTAATGATGCTTTTCTCTAGATGCCATTCTCCATCACTGTGTTTAACAAGATTACCTCGTTCATCATGGAGATGAATTCACCAAGTGTGCAAGATCTCTGTAGGTACCTATGTGAAGCAATGCTGAAGGGCTCCACATTACTTTTAATTAAAGACATAAGTCCCAGCACTCAGTGAGTTTCAGGCTTTCCATCATCACCAGGGTCCTTCTTAGAGCTAACAATAGTCATTTGGTGCAACCTGACTCACATGGTCTCTGATGACTTTTGTCCTCATTCCTGGAGGATGATAAGGAATAGACAGACAATTGTTTCCCTAGTTTTCATAGAGTCCCTCTGTTGGATCTTTAATTTGAGCCACCATAAAGCTTAGAAGGGAAGTTAGAGACTAAAGTGAAGGAGCAGTGGTCTCCATTATTACAGAAATGGTTATATAAAGAATCCACATTTTACTTGGATCCACAATCAGTGACCATGGAAACAGCAGTCAAGTTATCAGACGACGCATTGCATTGGGCAAACCTGCTGCAAAAGGCCTCTTTAAAGTATCAAAAAACAAAGATGGCACTTTGAGGACTAAGGTGAACCTGACCCAAGCCATGGTATTTTTAATCGCCTCCCACACGTGCGAATGATAGACAAGGAATAAGGAAGACTGAAGAAGAATTGATAACTTTGAATTATGGTGTTGGTGAAGAATATTGTACTTTTGACATGTTATGAGGAGGGACTAGTCCCTGGAGAAGGACATCATGCTTGCTAGAGTAGAGGGTCAGCAAAAAACAGGAAGACCCTCGGGAAATGGATTGACACAGTGGCTGTAACAATGGACTCAAAGACAGCAATGATTGTGAAGATGGCACAGGACAAGGCATCATTTTGTTCTGTAGCACATAGGGTCACTATGAGTTGGTTGCAACTGGAAGGCACATAATAACAACAACAGTCCTCATTGACATAACCTAATCCTACCTCATTAACATAACAAACGCAACCCATTCACAAATTGGATTATAATCACAGGCAGAAGATAAGATTTACAACATATTTTTGGGGGACATAATTCAATCTGTAACAAAGAATAACCGAAACAGAGCTGGGGTGGGTATGTTGACATCAGACACAATAGATTTTAAGTCAAAATTTATTATAAGAGACAAATAAGAAATGATAAATGTGTTAATTCATCAAGAAGATATAACAATTATAAATTCACCTAGCATTAGAGCCTCAAATATATCAAGCAAATACAGAATTGAAGGGAGAAATAGACAACTTCTAAAATTGTTTCAGAAATGCTTAGCCTATGCAATTACAACAATAAACCTACTCAAAAGATTTCATAATTTGTATGCAGTTCATCCCCTACTCTGCTGAGAACTAAAAATATATATCACGTACAGTATTAATGAGCTTCTGGGATTTGTTGTTAGTTGCCATTGAGTCAGTTCTGACTGATTGCAACCCCTTGTGTTACAGAGTAGAACTGCTCCATAGGGTTTTCTTCACTGTAATTTTAATGGAAGCAGATTGCCAGGACTTTTCTAGTGCGGTACTGCTGGGTGATTTGAACTACTAATTTTTAACTTTTAGGCACTCTTTAAAACAGAAAAAGGAAAGCTGTGTGTCAAGGTTTTGTCCTTTCACCATACCTATTCAATCTGTATGCTGAGCAAATAATCCGAGAACCTGGACTATATGAAGAGGAAAGGGGCATCAGGATTGGAGGAAGACTCATTATCAACCTGCTATGTGCAGATGACACAGCCTTGCTTGCTGAAAGTGAAGAGGACTTGAAGCACTTACTGATAAAGATCAAAGACCACAGCTTTCAGTATAGATTACACCTCTACATCAAGAAAACAAAAATCCTCACAATTAGACCAATAAGCAACATCGTGATAAGTGGAGAAAAGATGGAAGTTGTCAAAGATTGCATTTTACTTGGATCCACAATCAACACCCTTGGAAGCAGCAGTCAAGAAATCAAAAGATGCATTGCATTGGACAAATCTGTGGCAAAATTCCTCTTTAAAGTGTTAAAAAGCAAAGATGTCCCCTTGAAGACTAAGGTGCACCTGATGCAAGCCATGTTTTCAGTCACCTCAAATGCATGCGAAAGCTGGACAATGAATAAAGAAGACTGAAGAATAATTGACACCTTTGAATTACGGTGTTGGCAAAGAATATTGAATATACCATGGACTCTCAGAAGAACGAACAAATCTGTCTTGGAAGAAGTACAGCCAGAGTGCTCATTAGAGACGAGGATGGCAAGACTATGTCTCACATACTTTGGACATGTTATCAGGAGCAACCAGTCCCTGGAGTAGGACATAATCCTTGGTAGAGGAGAGGTTCAGCAAAGAAGAGAAAGACCATCAACGAGATGGATTTACACAGTGGCTGCAACAATGGGCTCAAACATAACAATGACTGTGAAGATGGTGTAGGACTAGGCAGTGTTTGGTTGTACATAGGGTCCCTATGAGTTGGAATCGACTGGATGGTACCTAACAACAACAACAAAATAACATTAATATAAACATCCAAAAATAAAAACATGCGAAAAGGCATACCTACAGAAATATCATTCCTTGCCATTGTACTCCCACCCCTTGATTTCCCCAATCCTCCTTTTCTCCTTTTGTAGGTAACCAGCTATATTGTTTTCTGGTTCATCTTTACTTATTTATTTTATTTTTTTTTGTGAAGTAATCTATGTGGATTTTCTTTTATTTCCTCTTCTTTATTACCCCAAAAATAAACCAAACCAAAACGAAACCCATTGCCATTGAGTCGATTCCAACTATAGAGACCCTACAGGACAGAGTAGATCTGCCCCATAGGGTTTCCAAGGAGTACCTGGTGGATTCGAACTGCTGACCGTAGCTCTTAACCACTACACCACACAAAAAATAGCATAGTGTATATCCTCTTTTTCACTTAACATTATCTCCTGTAAATCCCTCCATGCCAGTTTATGGTGATATTTTTCATTCCTTTATAGTTGTTTATACCACATTATAAGGGGCCCTGGTATTGCGGTCATTAAGTGCACGACTCCCAAGCCAAAGGCCAAGGGTTTGAACCCACCAGCTATTCTGTGGGAGAAAGATGTGGCAGTCTGCTTCTGTAGAAGATTACAGCTGTGGAAACACTTTGGGGAAGTTCTACTATATCTTATAGGGTGGTTATGAGCCGGAATTGACTTAACTACAATGGATTTTTTGTTATACTACATTATATACCATGGTTTATTCTGTATCATATTTCATATAGCTTAGTTTATCAGTCAGTCTGCTATGATTGAAGACTTAGGTAGTTTTGAATGTTTTACAATTAGAAATCATCCTTCTGTGTATTTTTATTGCTTGATCTATGAATATGTATTAATTTATGAAAAATGGAGTTCAATATAATATATATTTGATGCCTAGAAATATTTGGAAATGAGACAGCTTTTACATACACCCATCAATATTGTCCTCATAATTTTCATATCACATGTTGCATATGGCAATTTTCTTATAAATATAAAATGAGAAAATTGCTGTACACTTGCTATACACTTGCTATAAATTTGAAAGTTAGAGATTTCAGAATAGATCCATTTTTTTCTAATTAGTGGACTAAATGCATGTCTTTATGTAGCTCCTGAGGAAGTACCAGATGAAAATCTTTTTCTTGAGAAACGAGATTCGGTGTCAAAAACCCAAGTGCAAATAGACAAGCAAAGCACTTCCAGAGAGGAAAAACTCCAATGTGAGTACAATAATTATTGATAGCTAGCAATATTTTAAATTAAACTCTTCAAAAGATGCCTCATGTACTTTGGACATGTTATGAGGAGGGAGTGGTCTCTGGAGAAGGTCATCGTGCTTGGTAAAGAAGAGAGTCAGGAATATCCTTAATGAGATGAGTTGACACAGTGACTGCAACAGTGGGCTCAAATATTGGAATGATTGTGAGGATGTCGCAGGACCAGGCAGTGTTTCATTCTTTTTTACACAGGGTCACTGTGAGTCAGATTAGACTGGAGGGCACCTAACAACAACAACAGTCCTCCTGGACATAACCTAATCCTGCCTCATTATCATAACAAACACAACCCATTCACAAATGGGATTATAATTACAAGCAGAAGATAGGATTTAGAACACATATTTTTTGGGGACATAATTCAATCTATAACAAAGAGTAAACAAAAGAAAACTGGAATGGGTATACTGATATCAGACAAAATAGACTTCAAGTCAAAATCTATTGTAAGAGACAAGTAAGGACATTATAAAATGATAAAAGTGTCAGTTCATCAAGAAGACATAACAATTATAAATATATGTGCACCTAATATTAGAGCCACAAATAATATAAAGCAAACTGACAGAACTGAAGGGAGAAATAGCTTCTAAAATTGTTTCAGATGTGCTCAGCTCATGTAATTACAAAAATAACCTACTCAAAAGTTTTCATAATTTGTTTGCTGTCCTGCGGACTGAGAGTATATATCACGTACAGTATTAATGAGTTTCTTGGATTTGTTGTTGTTAGTTGCCATTGAGTCAATTCTGACTCATTGCAACCCCTTGTGTTACAGGGTAGAACTGCTCCATAGGGTTTTTCTTGCCGTAATTTTAAGGAAAGAAGATCGCCAGGGCTTTTCTTGTGTGGTACTGCTGGATGGTTTGAACTGCTAACATTTAACCTCTAGGTTAACAGTTGATCACAAACCATTTGTACCACCTAGGGCCCTGTTTTTGGATTCGTGCTTCTTTTTCCCCAGTTGATTAATTTGCTAAATTTGCTTTCAGTTTTAGTTCCCCTTTCATATCTTTAATGTTTTAATTTTTTATAATTATTATATGTAGAACATTAATATACATCCAAAAGTAAAAAACATACAAAAAGGCATACTTAGAGAAGTATCATTCCTTGCCATTATACTCCTACCCTTTGATTTCCCTATCCCTCCTTTTCTCCTTTTGTAGGTAACCAACTGTACTGTTTTCTGATTTATCTTTCCTATATTTCTTAGTGTGAAGTTATCTCTCTATGTGGATTTTCTTATTTCTCCGTCTTTATTACCCAAAAGATAGCATACTATATATCCTCTTTTTCACTTAACATTATCTCCTGGAAATCCCTCCATGCCAGTTTATGGAGAATTTTTCATGCCTTTATAGCTGTTTATACCACATTATTAGGAACCCTGGTGGTGCGGTGATTAAGTGCTCGACTGCTAACCAAAAGAGTGGGGGATTGAACCCACCAGCCGTACCACGGGAGAAAGATGTGGCAGTCTCCTTCTATGAAAGGTTACAGCCTGGGAAACCCTATGGTGCAATTCTGTAGTGTCCTACAGCGTTACTATGAGTTAGAATTGACTTGTCAGCAGTGCGTTTTTGGTATACACCACATTATATACCATGGTTCATTCAGTATCATATTTCATATAGCTTAGTTTATCAATCAATCTGCTATGATTGAACACTTAGGTGGTTTTGAATGTTTTCCAATTACAAATAGTCCCTTAATGAATAACCTTGTATGTATATATTTTTATTGGTTGGTCTATGAATATGTATTAATTTATGAAAACTGGAGTTTAACGTTATATATATTTGATGCCTAGATATATTTGGAAAAGAGAGCTTTTACATACACTCATCAATACTGTCCTCACAATTTTCATATCACATGTTGCATGTGGTAATTTTCTTATAAAATGAGAGAAAATTGCTGTACACTTGTACAATTGCTATACACTTGCTATAAATTTGAAAGTTAGAGATTTCAGAATAGAACTGTTTTTTTTCTATTTAGTGGACTAAATGCATGTCTTTATGTAGCTCCTGAGGAAGTACCAGATGAAAATCTTTTTCTTGAGAAACGAGATTCAGTGTTAAAAAGCCAAATGCAAGTAGACAAGCAAATCACTTCCAGAGAGGAAAAGCTCCAATGTGAGTATAAAAATTATTCAGAACTAGAAATATTTTAAATTAAACGCATCAAGAGATCTTTTTTCTTTCTTCCTAAGTATGTATTTGAGCATATATTTCATAGGAACTTTTTGTTCCAACAGAACAGGGCATACTTTGTGCTTTAAAATCAGGAAAGGTGTGTGTTAGGGTTGTATCCTTTCACAATACTTATTCAGTCTGTATGCTTAGCAAATAATCTGAGAAGCTGGACTGTCTGATGAAGAATGTGGCATCAGTATTGGAGAAAGACTCATTAACAACCTGGGATATGCAGATGACACAACCCTGCTTACAGAAAGCAAAGAGGACTTAAAGTACTTAGTGACGAAGATAAAGACTACAGCCTTCAGTATGGATTACAGCTCAAAATACAGAAAACAAAAATCCTTACAACTGGGCTAATAAGCAACCTCATGATAAATGCAGAAAAAATGGAAGCTGTCAAGGATTTTATTTTACTTGGATCCACAATCAACACCCATGGAAATAGCAGTCAAGAAATCAAATGACCTATTGCATTGGGCAAATCTGCTGCAAAGACCTCTTTAAAGAGTTAAAAAGGCAAAAATGTCACTTTGAGGACTAAGGTGCGCCTGACACAAGGCACGGTATTTTCAGTCTCCTTACATGCGTGCAAATGATGGGCAATAAATAAGGAAGACCAAAGAAGAGTTGATGACTTTGAATTTTGATGTTGTTGAAGAATACTGAATATACTATGGACTGTCAGAAGAACGAACAAATCAGTCTTGGAAGAAATACATCCAGGATGCTCCTTAGAAGCGAGGATGGTGAGATTTTTGTCTCATGTATTTGGGACATGATATGAGGAAGGACTAGCCTCTGGAGAAGGATGTCATGTTTGGTAAAGTAGAGGGTCAGGGAAAAAGAGAAAGATCCTCAATGAGATGGATCGAATGAACAGTGGCTACAACAGTGGGCTTCAACACAGTAATGATTGTGAGGATGGCGCAGGACCAGGCAGTGTTTTGTTCTGTTGTACATAGGGTTGCTATTAGTTAGAACCAACTGTATGGCACCTAATAACAACAGCAGTCTTTATTGACATAACCTAATCCTACCTCATTAACATAATAAACACAACCCATTCACAAATGGGATTATAACCAGAGGTAGAAGTTAGGATTTACAACACATATTTTTGGGGATACAATTCTATCCATAACAAAGAATAATCAATCAAAAGAGAGCTTGGGTGGGTATGTTGATATCAGACAAAATAGACTTTAAGTCTAAATCTGTTATAAGAGATGAATTAGGACATTACAAAATGTCAATTCATCAAGAAGATATAACAATTATAAATATATATGCACCTAATATTAGATCCCTCCACGCATCTGTCAGTTTGTCATACTTTGGGGGCTTGCGTGTTGCTGTGATGCTGGAAGCTATGCCACTGCTATTCAATTACCAGCATGGTCATTCATGGTGGACAGGTTTCAGCTGAGCTTCAAGAGTAAGACAGGCTAGGAAGAAGGACCTGGCTGTCTACTTCTGAAAAAAATTAGCCAGTGAAAACCTTATGAATAGCAGTGGAACATTGTCTGATATAGTGCTAGAAGATGGGCTCCTCAGGTTGGAAGGCACTCAAAATATGACTGGGGAAGAGCTGTCTCCTCAAAATAAAGTCAACCTTAATGACGTGCATGGAGTCAAGCTTTCAGGACCTCCATTTGCCCATGTGGCATGACTCAAATTTGGAAGAAACAGCTGCAAACATCCATTAATAATCGGAACATAAAATGTACAAGGTATGAAACTAGGAAAATTGAAAGTCACCAAAAATGAAATGAAGAGGCATAAAGATCAATATCCTAGGCATTAGTGAGCTGAAATGGACTGGTATTGGCTGTTTTGAATCAGGCAGTCATATGGTCTACTATGTCAGGAATGACAACTTGAAGAGGAATGGTGTTGCATTCATCATCAAAAAGAACAGTTCAAGATCTATCCTGAAGTACAACACTGTCAGTGATAGGATAAAATACATACACCTACAAGGAAGACCAGTTAATACAACTGTTATTCAAATTTACAACCAACCACTAAGGCCAAAGATGAAGAAATTGAATATTTTTTACCACCTTCTGAGGTCTGAAATTGTTCAAACATGTAATCAAGATGCAGTGATAATTACTAGCAATTGGAATGCAAAAGTTAGAAACAAAGAAGGATTGGTAGTTGGAAAATATGGGCTTAGTGATAAAAACTTTGCTGGAGATCACATGATAGAGTTTTACAAAACCAACAGCTTCTTCGTTGCAAATGCCTTTTTTCAACAACATAAACAGCAACTGTACACATGGATCTCACCAGATGGAATACACAGTAATCAAATCGACTACATCTGTGGAAAGAGACAATGGAAAAGCTTAATATCATTAGTCAGAATGAGGCTGCGGGCCTACTGTGGAACAGACCATCAATTACTCATATGCAAGTTGTCTTATTTAACTAGTGCTGCTATAACAGAAATACCACAAGTAGATGGCTTTAACAAAGAGCAATTTATTATCTCATAGTCTAGGAGGCTAGAAGTCGAAATTCAGGGTACCATCTCCAGGGGAAGGCTTTCTCTCTCTGTTGCCTCCAGGGGAAGGTCCATATAATCAATCTTCCCTGGTTGAGGAGCTTCTCAGCACAGGGACCCCAGGTCCGAAGGATGCGCCATTCTCCTGGCTCTTGTTTCTTGGTGGTATAAGGTCCCCCGTCTCTCTGCTCGCTTCTCTCTTTTATATCTCAAAAGAGATTGATTTAAGACACAACCTAATCTTGTAGATTGAGTCCTGCCTCATTAACATAACTGCCACTAATTCCACCTCATTAACATCATAGAGGTAGGATTTACAACACATAGGAAAATCACATCAGATGACAAAATGGTAGAAAATCACACAGCCAAGATGACAAAACAATATGTGTATTAATTGTAATGATAAACTTAATTTGCTCTGTAAACCTTCATCTAAAGCACAAAAACAGAACAAAACAAAAAAGAAAGAAAGAAAAGATCAAAATGGATGTCAGAAGAGACTCTGAAACTTGCTCTTGAACCTAGAGTAGCTAAAGTGAAGGGAAGAAATGAAGAAGTAAAAGAGCTGAATAGAAGATTTCAAAAGGTGGCCCAAGAAGACAAACTAAAATATTATAATTAAGTGTGCAAAGCCCTGGAGATAGAAAACCAAATGCTCGACATTTCTCAAGATGAAAGAACTGAAGAAAAAATTCAAGCCTTGAGTTGCAATATTCAGGGATTCTACTGAGAAAATATTAAACGATGCAGGAAGCATCAAAAGAAGATGGAAGGAATACACAGAGTCATTGTACCAAAAAAATTGGTTGACATTCAGCCATTTCAGGAGTTAGCATACGATCAAGAACAGATGGTACTGAAGGAAGAGGTCCAAGATGCGCTGAAGACATTGGTGAAAAACAAGGCTCCAGAAACTGGCGGACTATCAATTGAGATGTTTCAACCAATGGATGCAGTGCTGGAAATGCTCACTCATCTATGCCAAGATATTTGGAAGACAGCTACCTAGCCATCTGATTGGAAGAGATCCATATTTGTACCCATTCCAAGAAAAGATGATCCAACAGAATGCGGAAATTATCAGACAATATCATTAATATCACACACAAGGAAGATTTTTCTGAAGATCATTCAAAAGCAGTTGCAGTAGTACATTGACTGGGAACTTCCAGAAATTCAAGCTGGATTCAGAAGAGGACATGGAACAAGGGATATCATTGCTGATGTCAGATGGATCCTGGCTGAAAGCAGAGAATACCAGAAAGACGTTTACCTGTGTTTTATTGACTATACCGAGGCATTCAGCTGTGTGAATCGTAGGAAATTCTGGATAACATTGGGAAGAGTGAGAATTCCAGACACTTAATTGCATTCATGAGTAACCTGTACTTAGACCAAGAGGAAGTCATTTGAACAGAACGAAGGGATACTGCACGGTTTAAAGTCAGTAAAGGTGTTCTTCAGGGTTGTATGCATTCACCGTACTTATTCAATCTGTATGCTGAGCAAATAATCTGAGAAACTGGAGTATATGAAATAAAAACGGGGCATCAGGATTGGAGGAAGAATAATTAACGGCCTGCAATATGCAGATGACACAACCTTGCTTGCTGAAAGTGAAGAGGACTTGAAGCACTTACTGATGAAGGCAACAGTCTTTAGTATGTATTACACCTCAATATAAAGAAAACAAAAATTCTCATAACTGGACCAATAAGCAACATCATGATAAATGGAGAAAGGATTGAAGTTGTCAAGGATTTCATTTTAGTTGGATCCACAATCAACACCCATGGAAGCGGCAGTCAAGAAATCAAATGTCACATTGCATTGGCAAATCTGCTGCAAAAAGACCTCTTTAAAGTGTTAAAAAGCGAAGATGCCACCCAAGCAATGGTGTTTTCAATCACCTCATATACATGTGAAAGCTGGACAATGAATAAGGAAGACCAAAGAAGAACGAATGCCTTTGAATTATGGTGTTGGTGAAGAATATTGAATATACCATGGACTCCTAGAAGAATGAACAGATCTGTCTTGGAAAAAGTACAGCCAGAATGCTCATTAGAAGTGAGAATGTTGAGACTTTCTCTCAGATACTTTGAACATGTTATCAGCAGGGATCAGTCCCTGGAGAAGGACATCATGCTTGGTAGAGTAGAGGGTCAGGGAAAAAGAGGAAGATCCTCAAGGAGATGAATTGACACAGTGGCTGCAACAATGGGCTCAAGCATAACAACAATTCTGAGAATGGCTCAAGACCAGGCAGTGTTTTGTTCTGTTGTACATAGGGTCACTGTAGGTCGGAACTGACTCGACGGCACCTAACAACCATATTACAGCCCGAAATATATAAAGCAGCCACTGACAGAATTGAAGGGAGAAATAGACAGCTTCTAAAATTGTTACAGAAATGCTTGCCTCATGCAATTAAAAAAAATAAACCTACTCAACAGATTTCATAATTTCTTTACAGTCCACCCCCTACTCTGCTGAGGACTGAGAGTACATATCACATACACTATTAATGAGTCTCTTGGATTTGTTATTGTTAGTTGTCATTGAGTCAGTTGTGTCTCATTGCAACCCCTTGTGTTACAGAGTAGAACCGCTCCATAGGGTTTTCTTCACTGTAATTTTAACAGAATCAGATTGCCAGGACTTTTCTAGTGATTTGGGTGATTTGAACTACTGATTTTTAACTTTTAGGTTAACAGTCGATCACAAAACATTTGCACCATCTAGGAACCTGTTTTTGTATTAGTGCTTCTTTTTCCCCAGTTGGTTAATTTATTAAGTTTGCTTTCAGTTTTAGTTTCCCTTTCTTATCTTTAATGTTTTAATTTTTATTATAATATATATAACATTAATATAATCCAAAACTAAAAACATGCAAAAAGCCATACTGAGAGATTTATCATTCCTTGCCATTATACCCCAACCCCTTGGTTTCCCCAGTCCTCCTCTTCTCCTCTTGTAGGTAACCAGCTATATTGTTTTCTGGTTTATCTTTATTGTATTTGATTTTGTGAAGGTATCTGTCTATGTGGACGTTTCTTTTCCTTATTTCTCCTGCTTTATTACCCAAAAGATAGCATACTATATATCTTCTTTTTAACTTAACATTATCTCTTGGAAATCCCTCCATGCCAGTTTATGGAGGTCTCTTTCATTTCTTTATAGCTGTTTATGGAAACTCTGGTGGCGTAGTGGTTAAGAGCTATGGCTGCTAACCAAAAGGTCAGCAGTTTGAATCCATCAGGCGCTCCTTGGAAACTGGATGGAGCAGTTCTACTCTGTCCTCTAGGGTCGCTATGAGTTGGAATCAACTCAACCGCAATGAGTTTTTTGTTTATATCACATTATATCCCATGGTTTATTCTGTGTCATATTTTATATAGCTTAGTTTATCAATTAATCTGCTATGGTTGAACACTTAGGTGGTTTTGAATGTTTTGCAATTAGAAATAATCCTTTAATGAATAACCTTGTGCTTATGTATTGTCATTGTTTGGCCTATGAATATATATTAATTTATAAAAACTGGAGTTCAACATAGTGTGTATTTGATGACTAGAAGTATTTGGAAATGAGATAGCTTTTACATACGCCCATCAATATTGTCCTCACAATTTTCATATCACATGTTGCATATGGTAATTTTCCTATAAATATGAAATGAGAGAAAATTGCCATACACTTGTATATTTGCTATAAATTTGAAAGCTAGAGATTTCAGAATAGATCTATTCTTTTCTATTTAGTGGACTAAATGCATCTCTTTATGTAGCTCCTGATAAAGTACCAGATGAAAATCTTTTTCTTGAGAAACAAGATTCAGTGTCAAAAACCCAAAAGCAAGTAATCAAGCGAAGTACTTCCACAGAGGAAAAACTCCAATGTAGGTATAATAATTATTTGTAGCTAAACATATTTTAAATTTAACTCATCAGAAGACCTATTTTGCAAAAAAAAAAAAAAAAAAATCTATTTTAATCCGTTTATAAAGAAGTATTTAGGCACATATTTTATAGATATACTCTGACCTAAATTGTGAATACCCTTAGGTAACTGGTGAACTAATGCATAAGTACTGATACTGTTTGGTTGGAATTACTGGTAATAAGACTATTCCACAACCATGAGTTTTGTACTTAGTATCCACCAAGACCCAATAACAGGCAATAATTGTCTCTCATAGGCGGTGTCACCTTTCAGGTGACTCCAGGTAACTGGTTCAGAAATCCAGTGGATTCTTCTGACTTGTAGCATTGTCCTTCTGCCATAGGCTCCTATCAGTGAACTGAGAGCTGATGATACCTTTAACTCAAACTATAAATTAGACTAGTGGGGACCAGGGGAAAGGTGACCTGAGTGGCCTGTTGGAGGGCCTCTAGGAGGTCCTTCTAGTTGGGGCTACCCTAACAGGTAGCAGACTTTCTGGTAACCCAATAGATGGCTATGGTCAATCTACCAACGTGGGGAATGTGAGAATGCTAGTAGTGATAGACCTATCATGGCAGGTCATCCTTTTTGTTTATGCAGAGTGAGCACATTTTTGCTAATTGTTATCTATGGGATAAGACTTTGTGCCCATTACTGGACCATGCTTAATGGAACTTGTCTTTGTTGATGGCCTCACCATGTTGCCATGAGTGTGTCAACTGATGTCCACTACTTGTTGGTGTTGTCCTTGTCTCGGCTAACCAAAATGTCATACATATAGTGGAAAGATAAGGTTTCCTCTGGGAGTGGTAGTATTTCCAAGTCACTGCTTACCACCTGTTGATGACTGATAGGGAATTTAGATACACTTGTGGAAGGACATTAAGAGTGTATTTTAGCCCATGTCATAAACTCAGAGGGATCCATATTACTCAGATGGAAGGGATGCTATTGAAGGCATCTGCAGTGTTATTCGCTGCATACCAAGTTCCCTGAGCTTGGTCAACAGCTTTTGTATCAGTCACATTGTCTAGTACTAAAGTACCAAATACAACACTATGACATTGAGAGCCTTTAATCAATGGTGAGTCTCCAAGCATCCATGACCTTTCAAACAAGTCAGAAGCAACTACTGCATGGAGCAATAGTCTCATAGAAAACTTGGCTTTCTTAAGATCAGAAATGAGTGCAGTTATTTTTTCTTCTCCTGGAAATTGGTATTGACTTTGGGAGATAAAGGAGCCAGGCACAGGTAGTCGGATAGTTTCATGGTCTCTCACAAGATCCAAAACAATAGCCCTAACTGTAGCAATTCCAAGAGGGCCAGGGGGTGAAGGCAGCTGAGTTCAGAAGGAAACTACATTTGTACTAATAATGCATTCAATAATGGGTTCCATAGCAATGGACATTTCGAAGGACCCAACGGGACCTACAGGCTCTCCCCAGGTTAGGAACGTTTGACTTATGGACAACTCGTACTTAAAAATGGACTGTCTAAAGCCTACTGTATGAAATATTTGAGTTAAAGTACAATGGTTCTTAATAACAAACGTACGCACTGCTTTGTTATGCTCATGAAAACATTGCGTGTTCTGGTAGTGTTCTTAAGTGTTTATATGCACAGAAAATTAAAATACATACTATATACTAAGACAAATATTTGACTAACTCACGCTAAATAAGAACCTTATAGTACCTGCTTGGACTTATCTTCAATTTTGACTTAAAGACAAGTTTAGGAATGGATCTCATTTGTAACACGGGGACTGCCTGTACTCTTAATCTGGCCTGGGTAGGAGTCCTGGTGGTTGTAACCACAGACCCCAAACCAGACAGCATCATCTGTTTCATCCTACTGCCTGTGATGTGGGAATCACGATTATCTCTGCAGGGTATCCAAAAGACCCAACCAAAAAACACCAAACCCATAGCTGTTGAGTCAGTTCCGACCAGGAGGTACAATTATCCACCATGTCCCCCAGTGAACTCAGAACTTGGCATAAGGGCTCAGTTTTCACAGGACAGTGGGACCTCAATGTACATGTATGTTCTTTTTTTATGTTTTTGTTTTTTTCTGAGAGCCTTGATGTTTATATAAACATTAATGCATTATTTGAACTCAGTGATTAATATCTAGGTTCACTTGAAGAGGCAGAGGGAATGGCATTTGTATTAGTAATAGGGGTCTTCACCATGCATACCCTATTGGTGCTGCCCATCATCTTCCAATTCCCTAGTGCCCAGCCATGAGTTCCGTGATGACGTCCCCATCATTCTTGTTCTCTGTGGCCTCATTTTTAATTAACCAGTCTCTGAAACCTTTTGAAAGGCCCTTGCATGGATTGTTAAGAGAAAATGCCTATCACTGTTTTTATGTTGCTCTCTTTGCTAGTTTCTTTTTGCAGTCTTGGCAGTAACTGATTTTTCATGCCCTGCAATTTGTCAGTTAAGATCTAGAATGTGTCACTGACTTTACTTATGAGGAGGTTTAATTGAGAATGCTAACCAGCGGGAGTGGCATGACAGACCTAGAAATCTGAGTCTGTTTAACAATCTCATCATCTGCTGTTAGCACTGCTTAATTTTATACTCAAGGATCATCAGGGTGGCTTTCAGGACCCCTATCGCCTCTGCAGAGGTGATCCAAACATGTTTTTCATTGGCCAGAACTCATCACAGGTGTACCAAACCTTTAGGAGTTCAAATAGTACCCAACTGAGGCAGCAGAGGGTGTTGGATGTTCAAGCCGTCCCAACCTCCTCCCACTTCCTCCTCCTGCTAAAGGAAATAGTGGTTGCTGTCAGGACAGTATGAAGTAGGGGGTCTGTAATGATGCTTCCCTCAACATGCCATTCTCCATCACTATGTTTAGTAAGATTACCTCCTTCATCATGGAGGTGAGTTCACCAAGTCTGCAAGATCTCTGTGGGTCCCTACGTGAAGCAATTCCGAAGGACTCTGCATTATTTTTAATTAAAGGCATAAGTCTCATAACTCAGTGAGTTTCAGGCTTTCTGTCATCACCAGGGTCCTTCTTAGAGCTAACAACAGTCATTTGGTGCAGTCTGACTCACTTGGTCTCTGATGACTTTTGTTCCCATTCCTGGGGGACGATAAGTAGTAGCCAGATAATTGTTTGTCTAGTTTTCATAGAATCCCTCTGTTAGATCTTTAATTTGACCCATCATAAAGTATAAAAGCTCATAAGGGAAGTTAGAGATGAAAGCGAAGGAGCAATGGTCTCCATGAAAACAGAAAAGGTTATATAAAGAGCCACTAGTAGCTCACTCATCTATGCCAAGAAATTTGGAAGTCAGCTACCTGGCCAACTAACTGGAAGAGATCCATATACATGCTCATTTCAAAGAAAGGTGATACAACAGAATACAGAAATTATTGAACAAAATCATTAATATTACACCCAAGTAAAATCTAGCTGAAGATGTTTGAAAAATGGTTTCTCTAGTACATCAACAGGAAACTGCCAGAAATTCAAGCTGGATTCAGAAGAGGACGTGGAACAAAGGATATCATTGCTGATGTCAGATGGATCTTGGCTGAAATCAGAGAGTACCAGAAATATGTTTACCTATGTTTTATTGGCGATGCAAAGACATTTGACTGTGTGGATCATAACAAATTATGCATAACATTGCGAAGAATGGCAATTCCAGAACAATTGTGCTCTTGTGGAATCTGTACATAGTCCAAGAGGAAGTAGTTCAAACAGAACAAGGGGATACTGGATGCTTTAAAATCAGGAAAGGTGTGTATCAGGGTTGTATCCTTTCACCATACTTATTCAATCTGTATGTTTATCAGACAATCCGAGAAGTTGGACTATATAAAGAAGAATGTGGCATCAGGATTGGAGGGAGACTCATTAACAACCTTGCTTGCTGAAAGTGAAGAGGACTTGAAGCACTTACTGATGAAGATCAAAGACTACAGCCTTCAGTATGGATTACTCCTAAAGATTGAAAAAAAAAAAAAAAAACAGAAATCCTTACAACTGGACCAGTAAGCAATCTCATGCTAAATGGAGAAAATATTGAAGTTGTCAAGGATATCATTTTAATGTATCCACTATCGACGCCCACGGAAGCAGCAGTCAAGAAATCAAATGACGTGTTATTACATTGGGCAGCTCTGCTACCAAAGACCTCTTTAACATGTTAAAAAGCAAAGATGTCACTTTGAGGACTAAGGTTCACCTGACCCAAGCCATAGCATTTACAATTGCCTCACATGCACACGAATGGACAATGAGTAGGGAAGACTGAAGAAGAATTGATACCTTTGAATTATGGTGTTGTGGAAGAATATTGAACATACCATGGACTGCCAGAAGAATGAACAAATCTGTCCTGGAAGAATTAAAGCCAGAGTGCTCCTTAGAAATGAGTATGGTAAGACTTTGTCTCATGTATTTTGTACATGTTATCAGAAAGACATCATGCTTGGTAAAGAAGAGGGTCAGCAGAAAAGAGGAAGACCCTCAATGAGATGGATTGACACAGGGGTTGCGACAGTGGGCTCAAACATAGCAATGATTTTGAGGATGGCATCGGAGCAGGCAATGTTTTATTTTGTTATACATAGGGTCACTCTGAGTCAAATCTGACTGGAGGGCAGTTAATTACAACAGCAGCAACAGTTCTTGTTGACATAACCTCATCCTGCCTCATAACATAACAAACATAACCCATTCACAAATTGGATTATAACCACAGGCAAATTTAGGATTTACAGCATATTTTGGGGGACACTGTTCAATCCATATCAAAGAATAACCAAAAGAGAGCTAGGAGGGTATGTTAATATCAGACAAAATAGACTTCAAGTCAAAATCTATTATAAGAGACAAATATGGACATTATAAAATGATAAAAATGTCAATTCATCAAGAAGATGTAACAATTATAAATATATATGTACCTAATATTAGAGACTCAGATATGTAAAGCAAACATTGACAGAGTTGAAGGGAGAAATAGACAGCTTCTAAAATTGTTTCATAAATGCTTAGCTCATGAAGTTACAAAATAAACCTACTCAAAAGTTTTCATAGTTTGTTTGCAGTCCATCCACTACTCTGCTGAGGACTGAGAGTATGCATCACATTCATTATTAATAAGTTTCTTGGATTTGTTGTTGTTAGTTACCATGAGTCAGTCCGACTCATTGCAACCCCTTGTGTTACAGAGTAGAACTGCTCCATAGGGTTTTCCTCGCTGTAATTTTAATGGAAGCAGATCACCAGTGCTTTTCTTGTGTGATACTGCTGGGTAGTTTGAACTGCTAACCTTTAACCTTTAGGTTAACAGTTAATCATAAACCATTTGCACCACCTAGGGCCCTGTTTTTGATTTAGTGCTTCTTTTTCCCCAGTTGGTTAATTTTCTGTTTTCATTTTTATTTCCCCTTATCTTTAATTTTTTACTTTTTATATGTAGAACATTAATATACATCCAAAAGTAAAAGCATGCAAAAAGGCATACTGAGAGAAGTATCATCCCTCTTCTCCCTTTGTAGGTAACCAACTGTATTGTTTTCTGGATTATCTCTCCTCTATTTCTTTTTGTGAAGTTAACTCTCTGTGTTAGTTTTCTTTTTGTTACTTCCTCATCTTTATTACCCAAAAAGTGGCATACTATATAGCCTCTTTTTCACTTAACATTGTCTCCTGGAAATCCCTCCATGCCAGTTTATGGAGATATTTTTTATTCCTTTATAATCGTTTATACCACATTATTAGAATCCCAGGTGGTGTAGTGGTTAAGTACTCAACCTCTAAACAAAAGGCTATGGGTTCAAACCCACCAGCCGCCCTGTGGGAGAAAGATGTGGCAGTCTGCTTCTGTGAAAGATTACAGCCTCGGAAATCCTATCGGGCAGTTCTACTATGTCCTGTAGGGTGGCTATGAGCCAGAATTGACTCAACGGCAATGGGTTTTTTCATTTATACCACATTATATACCATGGTTTATTCTCTATCATATTTCATATAGCTAAGCTTATCAATCAGTCTGCTATGATTGAAAACTTAGGTGGTTTGAAATGTTTTGCAATTAGAAATAATCCTTTAATGAATAACCTTGTTTGTATGTATTGTCATTGTTTGGTCTATGAATATGTATTAATTTATGAAAACTGGAGTTTAACATAATATATATTTGATACCTAGAAATATTTGGAAATGAGATAGCTTCTACGTAGGCCCATCAATATTGTCTTCACAATTTTCATATCCCATGTTGCATATAGTAATTTTCCTATAAATATGAAATGAGAGAAGATTGCTGTACACTTGTACATTTGCTATAAATTTGAAAGCTAGAGATTTCAGAATAGATCTGTTTTTTTCTATTTAGTGGACTAAATGCGTCTTTTTATGTAGCTCCTGATAAAGTACCAGATGAAAATCTTTTACTTGAGAAACAAGATTCAGTGTCAAAAACCCAAATGCAAGTAATCAAGCAAAGCACTTCCAGAGAGGAAAAACTCAAAGGTAAGTATATAATTATTGACAGCCAAAATGTTTTAAATGTAACTCATCAAAAGATCTATTTTGCTTTGTTCTAAAATGTGTACTTGAGCATGTATTTTGTAGGAATTTTATACTTTGAATACCCTTTGATAACTAGTGAACTAATGCAAAAATACCAATACTGTTTGGTTGTAATTACTGGTTACAAGACTATTCCACAACCATGGGTCTTGCACTTAGTATCCACCAAGGCCAAATAACAGGCCAATAATTGTCTCTCCAAGAGGGTGTACCTTTCAGATGACTCCAGGTAACTGGTTTAGAAGTCCAGTGGGTTCTGTTGTAGCATTATCCTTCTGCTATAGGCTCCGATCAATGAACTGAGAGATGATTATACCTTTAACTCAAACTACAAATGTGGATTAGTGGGGAAGAGTGGAAAGGTGACCTGAGTGGCTTTTTAGGACCCCCAGAAGATCCTTCTAATTGGGGCTACACTACCAGGTAGCAGCCTTTCTGGTAACCCAATAGATGGGTATGGTCAATATGCCAGTGTGGGGAATGTGAGAATGCTAGTAGTGAATAGTCCTACCATGGCAGGTCATCCTTTTTGTTTATGCAGAGTGGGCAAATTTTTGCTAATTGTTGTCTATGGGATAAGACTTTGTGCCCATTACGGGAGCATGCTTAAAGTTTTTAATTGACTATTAAGTGCTTGGACCTTGTCTTTATTGGTGGCCTAGCCATGTTGCCACATGTGTGTCAACAGATGTCCACTACTTGTTGGTGGTGTCCTTGTCTTGGCTCACCAAAAGGATGTCATACACATAGTGAAAGGATAGTGTTTCCTCTGAGAGTGGTAGTATTTCCGAGTCACTGTTTACCACCCATTGATGACTGATAGGGAATTTACGTACACTTATGGAAGGACATTAAGAGTCTATTTTAGCTCATTTCATAAATTCAAATGGATCCTTTACTTAGATGGAAGGGATGCTAATGAAGGCATCTGCAGTGTTATTTGCTGCATACCAAGTTCCCTGAGCTTGGTCAACAGCTTTTGTAGCAGTCACGTTGTCCAATACTGAAGTGCCAAATACAACACTATGACATTGAGAGCCTTTAATCAATGGTGAGTCTCCAAGCATCCATGGCCTTTCAAACAAGTCAGGAACAACCACTACATGGAGCAATAGTATCACAGAAAACTTGGCTTTCTCACACGATCCAAAACAGTAGCTCTAACTGTAGCAATTCCAATAGGGCAGGGGGTAAAGGCAGCTGAGTTTCAGATGGAAAATACATTTGTACTAATAATGCATTCCATTCAATAGAGGGTGCCATAGCAATGGACATTTTGAAGAGCTGAAAGGGGCCTATAGGCCGTCCCTGGGTTATGAACTCCAACTTATGGACAACTCGTATTTAAAAATGGACTGCCTAAAGCCTATTATATTAAAAATTTGAGTTAAAATACAATCATTCTTAATAATAAATGCACACACTATGTTGTGATGCTCATGAAAACAGTGTGTTTTGGAAGTGTTCTTAAGTGTTTTATATGCATAGAAATGTAAAATACGTGCTATATACTAAGACAAACATTCAACTAACTGATGCTAAATGAGAACCCTATGTACCTGTTCCGAATTACCTACAAATTCGACTTAAAGACAAATTCAGCAATGAATCTTGTTTGCAACCCAGGGATGGCCAGTATTTTTAATCTGTCCTTGGTAAGAGGCCTAGTGGTTGTAAGCTCAGACCCCAAACCAGACGGCATCATCTGTGCCCAGTCATCCTACTGCAGGGAATGCTGGAATCACAGTTACCTGTGCACTGGTATCCAAAAGGCCAAGAAGTTGCAATTATCCTCCATGTTCCCTAGTGAACTAAGACCTTGGCATAAGATCTCAGTTTTCCTGGTACAGTGGGACCTCAATGTACCTGTATGTCCCTTTTTTGTTTGTTTGTTTTGAGAGTCTTGAGTTTTATATAAATATTAGTACACTAATGGAACTCTCTGATTAAAATGTAGATTCACTTGGACGGGCAGAGGGAGTGGCACTTGTATTAGTCATAGGGGCCTTCACCATGCGCACCTGAAAGGGGCCACTCATCATCTTCCAGTTCCTCAGTTCCCAGCTACTAGTTCCCTGGTGATGACTTCATCATTCTCCTTCTCTGCGACCTCATTTTTTATTAACCAGACTCAGAAACCTTTTTGAAAGGCTCTTGCATGGATTGTCAGAAGAGAGTGCCCATTATCATTTTTATGTTGCTCTCTTTGCTAGTCAATCTTTGCAATCTTGGCAGTAACTGATTTTTCATGCCCTGCAATTTGTAAGTTAAGATTCAGATTGTGTCACTGACTTTACTTATGAAGAGGTTTAATTGTAGATGATAACCTGCAAGACTGGCATGAACAAACCTAGAAATCTGAGTCTGTTTAATGGTCTCATCATTTGCTGTTAGCACTGCTTCATTTTACACCCAAGGATCATCAGGGTGGCTTTCAGGACCCCTATCGCCTCTGCAGAGGTGATCCAAACCTGTTTTTCATTGGCGAGAACTCATCACAGGTGTGCCAAATCTTTAGGGGCACAAATAGTACCCAACTGAGGCAGCAGAGGGTGTTTGAATGTTCAAGGCCTACCAACCTCCTCCCACTTCCTCCTCCTGCTGAGGAAAAGTGGTTGCTGTCAGGGCTGTGTGAAGTAGGGGCTCTGTAATGATGCTTCCCTCAACATGCCAGTCTCCATCACTATGTTTAACAAGATTACCTTCTTCATAATGAAGGTGAATTCACCAAGTCTGCAAGATCTCTGTGGGTCCCTATGTGAACCAATTCTGAAGGACCCTGCATTATTTTTAATTAAAGTCATAAGTCTCATAACTCAGTGAGTATCCAGGCTTTCTGTCATCACCAGGGTCCTTCTTAGAGCTAACAATAGTCATTTGGTGCAACCTGACTCACTTGGTCTCTGATGACTTTTGTTCTCATTCCTGGAGGACCGTAAGCAATAGCCAGACAACTACTTCACTAATTTTCATAGAGTCCCTCTGTTGGATCTTTAATTTGACTCACCAGAAAAGCTCAGAAGGGAAGTTAGAGACTAAAGTGAAGGAGCAGTGGTCTCCATGAGAACAGAAAAGTTTGTATAAAGAATCCACTAGTAGTTCACTCATCTGTGAAATTTGGAAGACAGCTACCTGGCCAACTGACTGTAAGAGATGGTATACGTGACCATTCCGAAGAAGGGTGATCCAACAGAATACGGAAATTATCAAACAATATCATTAATATCACACACAAGTAAAATTTTGCTGAAGATAATTAAAAAATGGTTGAAGTAGTACATCAACAGGGAACTGCCAGAAATTCAAGCTGGATTCAGAAGAGGAGGTGGAATGAAGAATATCATTGCTAATGTCTAATGGATCTCAGCTGAAATCAGAGAATACCAGAAAGTTGTTTACCTGTGTTTTATTGGCTATGCAAAGGCATTCGACTATGTGGATCATAACAAATTATGGATAACATTGTGAAGAATGGGAATTCCAGAACACTTAAGTGTGCTCATGAGGAACCTGTACATTGACCAGAGGCAGTCGTTCAAACTCAAAAGTGGATACTGTGTGGCTTAAAATCAGGATAAATGTGCTTCAGGTTTGTATCCTTTCAGCATACTTATTAAATGTGTATGCTGAGCAAAGAATCCGAGAAGCTGGACTATCTGACGAAGAACGTGGCATCAGGATTGCAGGAAGACTCATTAATAACCTGCGATATGCAGATGACACAACCTTGCTTGCTGAAAGTGAAGAGGACTTGAAGCATTTACTGATGAAAATCAAAGACTGCAGCCTTCAGTAAGGATTATACCTCAAGATAAAGAAAAACAAAAATTTTCACAACTGGGCCAATAAGCAACCTCGTGATAAACAGAGAAAATATTGAAGTTGTCAGGGATTTCGTTTTACTGAGATCCACAAGCAACACCCATGGAAATAGCAGTCAAGAAATCAAACAATGTGTATTGCATTGGGAAAATATGCTGCCAAAGACCTCTTTAAAGTGTTAAAAAGGAATGATGTCACTTTGAGGTCTAAGATTTGCCTGACCCAAAACATGATCATTTTAATCGCCTTACATGCATACTAAATGCTGGACAATAAATAAGGAAGACGGAAGAAGAATTGATGCCTTTGAGATACTGTGTTGGCAAAGAATATTGAATATACCATGGACCGCCAGAAGAATGAACAAATTTGTCTTGGAAGAAGTACATCCTTGGAAGGAAGGCAAGACTTCATCACATGTACTGTGGATATGTTATGAGGAAGGGCCAGTCCCTGGAGGTGGACATCATGCTTGGTAAATAGAGCATCAGCGAAAAAGAGGAAGACACTTAATGGGATGGATTGACACAGTGACTGCAACACTGGGATCAAACATAGAAACGATTGTGAGGATGGCGCCAGACCGGTCAGTCTTTCATTCTGTTGTACGTAGAGTCGCTATGAGTTGGAACTGACTTGTAGGCACCTAACAATAGTAACAGTACTCTCCAGATTTCCCTGCTGCATCTTCTCCCATTTTCTGAGACCCACCAGCTTGACTGGTGAAATTCTCTGAGGGATCCTCAGACTCTTGCAGGTGATCTCTTAGCATATCTGAGAGTGCCCCAAGGAATCTATTAGCTCTTCCCTAATCCCTGCTCCCCCAACTTTAGGCTTTTGCCTTTCCAGATGTGTGTCGTGCTTAATTGACCACCCTACACACTGAGCCAATTTGTCAGGGAGAGAGCTGCGAGTGTTGAGGTAGTCTATTAAGATAAGGAACCAAATGAAAAGTAACTATTAAGGCTTTATTCACTTGTTGTTAGTTAGGAGCCCTGGTGGTGCAGTGGTTAAGCCCTCAGCTGCTAACTGAAAGTTCAGTGGTTTGAACCTGCTAGCTGCTGTGCAGGAGAAATATGTGGCAATCTGCTTCCACAAAGATTTACAACCTTGGAAATCTTATGGTGTTGGGACAACTGGATTTCCAAATGCAAAAGAATGAAGTTGGACCCACCCCTCACATCGTATACAAAAATTAACTCAAAATGGATCAAAGCCATAAATGTGAGATCTAAATCCATAGAACTCTACGGAGAAAACATAAAAGTAATGTTTCAGTAACTAGTTTTTAACAATGGATTCTTAGATATGACACCAAAAGTATGAGTAGCAAAACACAAAATAGATAAATTGGACTTTATCAAAATTAAAAAGTTTTATGCATTAAAGGACTTTTTCAACAAAGTGAAAAGAGTTCCTTCAGCTTGGCCTACAGCCTCTGTGACAGTCCCAGTTTCCCGTATTGCCAGTGCCAAATACAGGTCAATGACATTGAGTGCCTATAATCAATGGTGAATCTCCAAGAACCCAGGTCTTGAGAACAAGTCAGATGCCTGGAGTGATAGTCTCATCGGGAACTTGGCTTCCTTGTGATCAGAAATGAGGGCAGTTATTTCTTTTTCTCCCCCTGGAAATTGATACAGACTTTGCAAGAGAATGATGCTAGGCACAGGTAGCCAGATAATTTCATGCTCTTTCACAAGATTAAAAACAATAGCCCTAACTGTGGCAGTTCCAAGAGGGTCAGGGGGTGAAGGCAGATGGCAAATACATTTATACTAATAATGCATTCAGTAGTTGGCATGATAGCAATGTATGTTTTTAGGGGCCCAAAGGGAACCACTGTAGTCTGGCCTGGTTAAGAGTCCTGTTGGTGGTGGTGGCCTTAGACCCCTAATCAGACAGCTTCATTGTTTCCCCCTCATCCTACTGTCAAGAATGTGGGGATCACAGCCACCTGTGCACCTTGTTGCCTATAGTCAGACCTGAAGAATCACAAATAATATATTGGCCTGAATCCGGACTCCCTGGTGTGTGTGTGTATACATATTCATACACACATTTGCCTACATACATCTATATGTGCACATATGCATGCAATACAAATGCATAAGCCTATTTTAGAAATCATGAGTTCTCACTGATAACTTCAATTCCAGTCCATCCACACATGGCCCTTTCTTGCTATGACGATGAAAATGGTCATAAATCAAAATCCCCACTTTCCACTTCTGTTCTGACAGCAGCTGCACACACAGCACTTCTTCCTCTGAACCTAACCTCCTGGAGCTATGTCAGATCTCACAAGTTAAAGGACACAGTCCTCCAGACTGCCAAGTAAGCCCAAGACTTCAGATACCAGCCACAAGCTTGGGAGTCCTAAGGGTTCCCCTCACTTGTAACCCACTGGCTATAAATTCAGGTTTTTTTCCCCTACCCCTTCAAGATTCCAGCTGCAAGCTCTGGTGCCCCCCTCAGACTTCCTCCTTTCTGACCCACTGGCTACAAATTTGGAGGTTTCATCTACCTGTCCAAGATACCAGCACAGAAGTTCCTCCCCACCCTCTCTTCTGACTGCTGTCTCCCACTACTCTCTCAGATTTGATAATTCACTAGAATGACTCACAGAAGTCATCGAAAGTGTTATGATTATAGTTTTATCACAGCAAAAAGAATACAAATGAAGAGCCATATAAGGTGAGGTCTGGGAGGGTTCCTAATACAAAGTTTCCATGTCTCATGTACATTGATGTTTATCACCAACCAGGAAGCCCAAAGAGCTTCCATGTCTAGAACTTTTTTGGGGGCCTCATTACATAGCCATGATTGATTGAATCATGCTCTTCCCACCGCCCAGGTTAGCTGATGTAACTAGGTGGTCTTTTGGTCTGGCCAGCCCCCACCAGAGTCACCTCATAAGCATAACCCTTTAGTTGTGGTCTGGAGATCTCCTAGATAACAAAGACACTTCAGTCACTGGGGGAAGTTACAAGGTTTTAGAGATTATCAGGAATAAAGGACAAAGCCCCAATTCTTTGGATAAAGTTAATTATAAATCCCAGCCTTGCCTTCCTCCATTTCGTATGTGTATGTCCTTTCTTCTACAGTGTGATCCTGGCTCTGAACATCAACACATGCTCACTCTTATAATGCTTCTAAAGTTATTTTAGAATTGTGTAGCTCATGCCACTACAAAAACAAACCTGTATAAAGATTTCATGATTTATGTGCAGTGTGCCCTAATGCTCTGCCCAGGACTAAAAATATAGATCACATAAAATATTCATGACTTTCTTGGATTTATGCTTTTTTTTAGTTGATTCATTTGTTAAGTTTGCTTTCAGTTTTAGTTCCGCCTTTTTATCTAGCCCTGGTGCTGCAGTGGTTAACCAAAAGGTCGACAGTTCAAATCTACCAGCTACTCCTTGGAAACCCTATGGGGCAGTTCTACTCTGTCCTATAGGGTTGCTATAAGTCACAATCAACTTACCCTTAATGGTTTAATTTTATTATTATAATATGTAGAACATAAAGTAAAAACATACAAAAAGGCATACTTAGAGGTGTATCATTCCATGCCATTGTACCCCTACTCCTGCTTTCCCCAGTCCTTCTCTTCTCCTCTTGAAGGTAACCAACTATTTTGTTTTCTGACTTTTATTTCCTGTATTCCATTTTGTGAAGGAAAGTATCTCTCTGTTTCTCTTTATGTGTTTTTTTTTTTTAAATTAATTTCCCTTTCTTTCTTACCCAAAGTGTAGCACTCTGTATGTCCTTTTTTTTACTTTTTGTTTTTCACTTAAACCTGGAAACTCCTCCATGCAAGTTTATGGAGATCTTTTTCATTCCTTTACATCTGTTGATACCACATTATATACCATAGTTTATTCTAGAACATATTTTATATAGCTTAGTTTATCAGTCTGCTTTGCTTGAACACTTAGGTAGTATTGAATATTTTGCAATTACAAATAATGTTGTAATAAATAACCTGTGCATATGCATTTTCATTGTTTGGTCTATGAATTTGTATTAACCAATGAAAATTAGAGTTAAATATAAAATATATTTGATGAATAGAAATATTAATGAAATAATTAGGTAGCTTTCACATATACCCATCAAAATCGTACTTACGCTTTTTATGTCAAACCTTGCCTATAACAATTTTCTTAGCACTATAAAGTGAGAGAAAATTTCTGTACACTTTTATAATTGCTGTACACCTGCTATGAATCTGAAATCTTGAGATTTCAGAATAGGTCTATTTTTCTATTTAGTGGACTAAATGCATTTCTTTTTGTAGGTCTTGATGAGGTACCAGATGAAAATCTTATGTTTGAGAATCAAGATTCAGTGTTAAAAACCCAAACACAAGTAGACAAGCAAAGCACTTCCGAAGAGGAGAAACTCAAATGTAAGTATAATAATTATTGATAGCTAAAAATATTTTAAATTAAGATTTATCGAAGGCCTTTTTTGTTTTTTTCCCCAAATATGTATTTTAGCATATATTTAATAAAAAGTCTCCACTTTGACCTAAAGCGTGAATATCCTTCATGGGCTTTCTACTAAGGAACTCATGCCAGATAATGAGCCATGAGGGCTAAGATAGGTGGCCACACTACTGTTAGTCTGACCCTAAGGCCCCTAAGACATACAAGTGCTATTCCCTCTCACCCTCAAAAGTGGACAAAAGCAATAGAACTGATACATTTTAGTTGGACTTACTGGTTATAAGACTATTTCATGGTCTTGTACTCAGTATCCACCTAGGCCCAGTAACGGGCTAATAATTTTTTCCTATAGGGTGTGTACTTTCAACTAACTAGCCTAAACCAGCAGGTCTAAAAGCTCAATGAGCACCTCTCACCTGTAGCATTGTTCTTCTTCCATGAGCTCCAGTTAGTGAACTGCAAGGTTGCTGAGACCTGTGTCTCAGATAGCAAACGAGGATCAGTGAGGACCAGTGTAGGGGCAGCCTGGGTTACCCACTGTAGGGCCTTCACAAGATCCTATTGTTTGGTGTCCCACTAAAAGGTAGCAGCCTTTCTGGTAACTCGATAGATGGGTATCATCAAGATCCCTGCATGGGGAATGTTTAAAGTGCCATTAGCAAATAGTCCTACCAATCTCTGAGCTCCTTTTTATTTGTTGGGCAGACAGGGCAGTTGTCGCCTCCAGAATGAAATGTTTTGAATCATGCTCAGGACCACTTAGTTACTAGGTCCTTGTACCTTCTCTGTATTAATGGCCCAGCCATGTTGTGGCTACATGTGTGTCGTCAGTATGTTCAGTCCTTGTTGGTTGGTAACCTTGTCTGAGTATACCAGGAGGATGTCATGCATATAGTGGAAGGTTCCCTCTAGGAGTGGAACTTTTCTGAGGTCACAGCTTACCCACTGATGACAGAGTCGAGGAATTTATGTAACCTTATAGAAGGAGATTAAAGGTGAATTGTAACCCAGTCCACATAATAGCGAACTGATCTTTATTATCCAGATAAACAGGTTGCTGAAAAAGGTATTTGTGATGTCATTTGCTGCGTACCAAGTTCCCTCATCTTAGTCAACAGCCTTTGTGACAGTCACAATGTCAAATACTGCCTGTGCCAATGGCGGCATTATTGCATTCAGCATCTATGATCGATGGTGAGTTGCCAGGCATCTGGGGCCTTATGATCAAGTCGGACAAGGCTATTGAGTGGAAAAGTAATCTCACAGGGAGCTTTGGCTTCTGTAACATCAGCAATGAGTGTAGTTTTTTTTTTTCCCTCCCCCAGGCAATTGGTATGCTTTTAGGAAACAATAGAGGTAAGTACAGATAGTCAGGTAGCTTTAAGGTCTTTCACAAGTTCCACTAAAATGACCCAAACAGCAATACTTCCTGTCAGGGCTGGGAGGTGTATACCAATAATACATTTAGTAATGGATGTAAGAACAATGGAGGCTTATAGGAACTCTAAGAGGTCCACCCATAGGGTGGCCTGGCTAAGGGTCCTGGTGTTGGTGGCTTCAGAACCCAGACAGCATCATCTGTTATCCCCCTTTATCCTGGTGCTAGGGGTGCAGGGATCACAGTCACCTTTGCACCAATATCCAAAAAGCCCAAGAAATGCAGTTCTCCCCCACCTCCCCATTGAACTCTGATTTTGTCAGGTCTCTGTGCCCCTCATCCTAGTGTTTTTTTAAATCAAGAGTTTTGGGTAAACGTTTACAGGCCTCTATGATTCATTTGTGATTCATTGGGAGAGACAGAGGGAATAGCACTTGTATGTCTTAGGGGCCTTTGGGCCAGGCTGACTGTAATGTGGTCACCTATCTTATCCCCATGTCTCATTACCTGGCATGAGTTCCTTGGTGAGGATCCCATTAATTTCATTCATTGAGATTCCATTATTGACTAACCAAACCCAGATATCTTTTTGGGAAAACCCTTGTCCATGTTGTCCAGAAGAGAGCACCTGACTACCATTTTTATGTCACTCTGCTGATCCTTCTTTGCTATCTTGGTAATAGCCTCTTTTTCCATGCCTAGCAATTTTTCAGTTAAAATTTGGATTGTGTCACAGACCAATTGTCTTGACCCTATATTGTTGTTGTTAGGTGCTATCAAGTCGATTTTCGACTTATAGTGACCCTATGTGACATAGTTCTAGCCCCATAGGGTTTTCTTGACTGTAATCTTTATGGGAGCAGATCACCAGGTCTTTCTCCCATGGAGCCACTGGGTGAGTTCCAACCACCAGCCTCTCAGTTAGCAGATAAGCAGTTAACTGTTATGCCACCAGGGCTTCTTCCTGACCTTATGAGAAGGTTTAATTGAGATCGACAAAAAGCATGAGCAGCACAAACAAACCTACAAATCTGAGTCTGGCTAACATCACCTACAGGTTCCACTCCCTCACTGTAGGACAAGGGACCACCAGGGTGGCTCACAGGGCCAGAATAGCCATTGCAAGGGAAGTCTCAACATGTTTTTCAGTGGCAGGCAACTACAGGTGAGCCAACCCTGTGGGTCGAAGCCCAGATAGGACCCAGGTGAGGAAGAATAGGATCTTGGGTATTTGTGCCACTCCTTTTTTCTCCCCTTCCTCCTCCTGCTGAGAAAAAGTGGTCACTGTCAGGGCACTTTGAACTAGGGGTTCTGTAATGATGAGCCCCCATTAAGTGCTGCTTTGCCTTACTAAGTTGAGGAAGATTACCTCCTTCATTGTGGAGGCAAAGTAGCCAATTCTCTAAGTTCTCTTTCGGTTGCTGGGTGAAGCATTTACAAAGGGGTCTACAATCTTTTTCATTAAAGGCATGTTATTGTTGTTGTTAGGTGCCGTTGAGCTGGTTCTGACTCATAGTGACCCCAGGCACAACAGAACAAAACACTGACAGGTCCTGCGCCATCCTCACAATCGTTGTTATGCTTGAGCCCATTGTTGCAGCCACTGTGTCAATCCATCTCATTGAGGGTCTTCCTCTTTTTCACTGACCTTCTACTTTACCAAGCATGATGTCCTTCTCCAGGAACTGATTCCTCCTAATAACATGTCCAAATTATGTGAGATGAAGTATCCCTGTCCTTGCTTCTAAGGAGCATTCTGGCTATACTTCTTCTAAGACAGATTTGTTTGTTCTTTTAGTAGTCCATGGTATGTTCAGTATCTTTGCCAACACCATAATTCAAAGGTGTCAGTTCTTCTTTGGTCTTCCTTATTCATTGTCCAGCTTTCGTAGGCATATGAGGTGATGGAAAACACCATGGCTTGGGTCAGGTGCACCTTAGTCCTTAAAGTAATATCTTTGCTTTTCAACACTTTAAAGAGGTCTTTTGCAGCAGATTTGCCTGGTGTAGTGCGTCGTTAGATTTTTTGACTGCTGCTTCCATGGGTGTTGATTGTGGATCCAAGTAATACGCAATCCTTGACAACTTCAATATTTTCTACGTTTATCATGATGTTGCTTATTGGTCCAGTTGTGAGGGTTTTTGTTTTCTTTATGTTGAGGCGTAATCCATATTGAAGGCGGTAATCTTTGGTCTTCATCAGTAAGTGCTTCAAGTCCTCTTCACTTTCCACAAGCAAGATTGTGTCATCTGTATATCGCAGGTTGTTAATGAGTCTTCCTCCAATCCTGATGCCGCATTCTTCTTCATATACTTCAGTTGCTTGGATTATTTGCTCAGCATACATACCATGCTTACAGAATAAGCATGGTGAAAGGATACAACCCCGACGCACACCTTTCCTGACTTTAATCCACACAGTATCCACTTGTTCTGTTCGAACAACTGCTCTTGATCTGTGTACATATTCCTCATGAGCACAATTAAGTGTTCTGGAATTCCCATTCTTTGCAATGTTATCCATAATTTGTTATGATCCACAAAGTCAAATGCCTTTGCATAGCCAATAAAACACAGGTAAACATCTTTCTGGAATTCTCTGCTTTCAGCCAGGATCCATCTGACATCAGCAATGATATGCCTTATTCTACATCCTCTTCTGAATCCGGCTTGAATTTCTGGCAGTTCTCTGTCGATGTACTGCTGCAACTGCTTTTGAATGATCTTCAGCAAAATTTTACTTGTGATACTAATGATATATTGTTCAGCTAAGGGCCTGAGCCTCAATAACCTGCTTCATTGTAGACTGTCAGTGCCAGAGATCTGTTTAGAACTAACAATTGTCATTGAGTGTAAATCAGCTCACAGGGTCTAAGATGACTTTTGGTTCCATTGCCAGAGGACCTTAAGCAGCAGCCAAATAACTGCTTTCCTCACTCTCATAGAGCCCCTCTGTTTTTATCTCTAATTTTGATCAATGGGATGAACTTGGGCAGAATTTGGAGGCTGAAAGAAACACCAGTGTTCACCCTTAGGACAGAAGAGCTTACGAGTGTCCCAACCAACAACAATATGAACAACAGCATTAGCTAGCATTTTCTGAGACCCAGTGGCATAGCTGAGAAGTGCACCGAGGGACCCTCAAATCCTGCAAATGATGTATTAGCCCCTTTAAGAGTGCCAACAGACTCTTCTACCAACTTCCAAAAATGTTACGTGGCATCTTCAGGATTTTGCTTTTTCAGAAAGGCATTTTGCTTAATTGACCACCAAGTTCATTACACCAGTTTGTCAGAGAGTGCTGCCAAGTGCCCAGTGGTCAATTAAGATAATGAAGCAAACATAAGGTAACAATGAAGCCTTTATTTACATGCTGCAATAATAAAAGCAATAGGCTAAACAAGATAGAGTGCTAGTTCTTACAATGTTCAATTTTTCTCCATTGATTGGCACTGGGCCAAGGGTCAGACATATTTTGCAGACAAGTGAATCATCTCACTGCCAACGTATCCCCGAACAAAAGGCTCCTTCTGTCATATAATCTAGGGATCAGGCAGAGGCAGAGGGGGAAGAGCTAGGTATGCAAAAGTACTGAATACGGAGTCAGAGTGGAGAAAAGTGACTTCAAGGCCCTCTAATAAGTTGATCTCTGTAGAGGCACCTGAACACTGTCTCAGCCAAGTGCCCCCATCCTCATAAGGAAGCCTCCTAATGGAAGCTTCTGGGATAGCAATGCAGATATGCATAAGAGCCTGGTTGGTCTTGAGCAGCCTGAGTCCTTGACTGCAACTCCCTCCAGAGACTGCAATGCAGTGAATGTGCAACAAGTTTGATATGGGGAGGGAAGCTCTCCCCCAAGAGGTCCACCAGGTGAAGACTTTGTAATTGCCTTTGGTTGGTCTAAAGATCACAAATAAGATTTTAGCCTGGAGCCAAACTCATCAGTGTATACACATGCTCATACACACATATTCATACACACATATGCAATCTACATGCGTATACGCATGTATAGACATCTTTTATAAATCATGCATTGTCACTGACACTTTCAATTCCACTCCATCCTCAAAGGACTCATTCTTACTTTGCTCCCTCTTTCTTACACAATGTGAATCAGTATCAATGCTTATCAACACATTTGTTCAGTCCTATAGTGCTTCTAAAATGGTTTCAGAATTGTTTAACTCATACCACCACAAAAACAAACCTACTAAAAAGATTTCATTAATTGTTTGTAATTTGCTTTTATACTCTTGCCCAAGACTGAGGGTATACATCAAATACTGTATTTATGAGTTCCTTGAGTAGTGCTTTGTTTTTTCTCCTTTAGTAGGTTCATTTTTTTAAGTTTGCTTTCAGTTTTAGTTCCTTCTTCTTTTCCATATTGATTTAATTTTATTATTGGAATAAGTAGAGCATTAATCTACTTCCAAAAGTAAAAAAGAAATGCAGAAATGTGTAATTAGAGAAGTAGCATTCCTTCTCAGACCCATTCTCCTTGCATTCTCCATTCCTCCTGCCTTCTTCTTGTAGGTTACCAACTACATTGTTTTCTGGTTTATCTTTTCCTTGTTTCATTTCGTACAGGTATCTCTTATACATCTCTTTTTTTTTTTCCTCCTTATTTTCCATTCTTTCTTATCCAATAGGTAGTATACTACATATCCTCTTTTTTACTCTTGATTGTGACTTATTATCTTTTGGAAATCCCTCCATGTCAATTTATGGAGATCTTTTTTATTTCCTTTACAGCTGTTTGTATTGTTTTATACCATAGTTTATAGTATATACCTTAGTTTATTTAACCAGCCTTTTATGCTTGAATGTTTAGGTGTTTTCAAATAGTTTGCAATTACAAATAATACTGTAAAGAATAACCATAAGCATATGCACTGTCATTGTTTTGTCTATAAATAAGTACCATATTTTTGCAAATAACACACCCACAAATATAACATGCATAGAGCGCTTAGGAAAATATCGTGAGGGAGTTGCACGATTGGCAGAAAACCTATAGCAGTAGTAACCTAAAGTATAAATGACCTAAGAAAACTAGAGACTAGTACAAAATACATTTGATGCCTGGGAATAGTGATAAAATGAGATAGCTTTAACACTCATCCATTAAAACTGTTACCACAATTTTCATGTGAGATCTAGCATATAGTAACTTATTTATAACTTTATAAAAATGAAAGTAAATGCCGCTGTACATTTGTTATAAGTCTGAAATCTAGAGATTTCACAATAGATCTGTTTTTTTTGTTTTTTTTTTTTGGTGAACTAAATGCATTTCTTTATGTAGCTCTTGATGAACAACCAAATGAAAATATTATGCTTCAGCATGAAGATTCAGTGTTAAAAGCCCAAATGAAAGTAAAAAGACAAAGTACTGCCAGAGAGGAAAAACCAAATAGTAAGTATAATAACTGAAGAGATCTGAAATTATTTTAAATTAAATTCACTAGACTATCTGTTCTATTTGCTTCATGAATATGTATTTGAGCATACGTTTTATAGAAATTTTACACTTTGACCTAAAATGAGAATACTTTAGGTAACTATCGAACAAAAGCAAAAGTATTGCTATCTTTTGGTTGGTATTTGCATGGTCAGTGATTAGTAATTAGCAAGACTGCCTCCACACACACTCATAAAAACCGTTTACATGATTTTCACACTTTAGCTCCAGGTTCTGTTTTAATAAATTGTTCACTGCTCTAACTTTGCAGTACCTTTTCCTTTAATTTTACACAAATGAGTGGAAAATTTTGCTGAATACTTGCCATATCCAGAGGTTTCATTATAGATCTGTTTCTTTATGTAGCATTTCTTCTTGAAACCCCCCAAAAGAACATTACAGCAGTTGAAAATTTGTTGCCTATGGACAAAGTTTTAAATTCCAGAAGGCAGTCTCAATCTAAGAAACATGGAACTACCAGAAATGACAGTATCTATAGTAAGTAATTATACATCTTTTAAAATTATTTCTAATTCAAGAGAAATTTGTTCTTTGCTTCATGAATATGTCTTCAACCATGTGTTCCTGTTGATAATGATTTTGTTCATACTTTTAGATTTTATTGATGATCTGTTTGCTCTACAATACTGAATTAGATGTTTTAAATTTCCCATGGTGATTATGGATTTCTCTAGTTATAGTTTTGTCAGGTTTTCTTTATATCTTATGAAGCTTTATTATTTACCTGTACATAAATTTAAAATTGATAATCTTCCTGGAGGACAGAAACTTTTTGTCCTAATGAAGGAACCCACCTCATTGTTTTTGTAGTTTTGTTTGTTCATTTGTTTACCTTAACAACTGCTTTGTCTGGTTATTTGCATGATACATTTTGTTTAGATCCTTTTACTTTAACAATAATGTATCTGTATGATTTTGCTGTATTTCTTGTAAGCAGATTATTGTTGTATATTTTTCAAATTCATTCTGATATCTTTGTCTGCCTGTTATCACTGATAATCATATTTAACGTAATTATTTATATTTTTAGTTTTAACTGCACCATTTCTTTGTGGTTCCTATTTTTTCTGTCTAATAGGTTTGTTTCACTCTCTTTTCTGCTCTTTTTTTAATCATTACGTAGTTTTTCATTAGCCATGTGTGATTCCCCAAATTTTAAACTTATTCTAAAATATAAATACTCTAAGAAACTCGAAAATACTTTAAAATGTGTTTAATGGTTATATATCTAAAAAGTAACAAGATTGCTTCCATGTGCGCAAGTGAAAATGTAGCTACATGATGTTTATATTTCAACTAGTCAGTCTATTTTAATAGTTCATTAGCACAAAATGTGATTTGCTCACATTAAGAAATGAGGTAAAATAGTGTTGGGTAATCAACATATACTGCAAATCTAAGGGTTCTACCACAGATCTGGTTCTATGTTGAGAGCTTTGAGATCCTCTCTTCTTGTAGCCCAGAGAATGGATGAGGTATCAGATGAAAATCTTTTGGCACCAACACTGGAGCTGCCAAGAAGAAAAGACTCAGTAGTAAATATGATCATTAGAAATATTATAAAATTATTTTCAATTCAGTTAATTAAATTAAAATTAATTAAATTTTAATTAAATTAAGCAGAATTTGAGTCATGAATGTGTATTCCACTACAACTTTACAAAAACCCTTAAGTCAAGTTTTTTTTTATTTTTAATTTTTAAATTTCCTGTGTCTTGATTTCATTGATTGTTTTTTCTTCTGTTCTATCCATTACTGGAGAGGTTTATTGAATTCTCCCAGTATGATTGTGGATTTATCTATTTTTTATAGTTCTGTCAGTTTTTTCTTACACTGTCTGTTATTCCAAACCCAAAGACCTGTTGCCATCAAGTTGATCTTGACTTATAGCGATCCTATGGACAGAGTAGAACTGCCATATAGGGTTTCCAAGGAGCAGCTGGTGGATTTGAAGTGCCAGCCTTTTGGTTAGCAGCCATAGCCCTTAACCACTGCACCACAAAGGCTCCATCTATGTTATTAGGTGCATACAAATAAAAAATTTACTTATGTCTGGTAAACCTTTTCTTTTTATGAAGGGACCGTCTTAATCTCCAGTAAGGTCCTTTGACTTACAGCCTGTTTGTCTCACATTGACGTAGCTATGGCTGACTTATTTTGGCATTATCTCTTCTTCATCTGATTACTTTTCACCTTTCTGTATGCTTATAATTTGTCAGTCTTATAAACAGTTTATAGTTAAATTGTTTTAAAATCCATTGTGACTATCTTTGTCTATTCCTAGAACATGCAATCCATATATGATTATTAAAATTATTGATACATTTGAATTTAAATATTTCTTTTTTGGGTGATTTCTGTTTTTCCCACCTGATCCATGGTTTCTTATTCTTTCCTTTCTTTATTTTGGAATTATATTTTTGAATCAGTCCAATATTTAAATCAATCATATGTTATAAAAAGTTGTAAACTTTAAAAAATGTGAATACCCTTAGAAAAATAAAGTCCAATTTTAACTTCCTGAGGTATGTGTAGAGTAACAGAGTGCTTCCACATACTTTCAGTTACTCTTAAGATTTTCACACTTTATAGTCCATTTTGAAAATGCACCAGAATTTTTTTTCAGTTGTTTAAACTATAGTCATTTCCTTAAATTGTTATAAAAATGAGAGGAAACTTTATGTAGTTTTTGGTATGTTTTAATAATCCAGAGGCTTCACAATAAAACTGTTTCACTTTTTAGTGCATTAAAAGCCTCTCTTCTTGTAGCTGAGAAAACTGATGAGCCATCAGATGGATATCTTTCACATGAAGATAAAATTTTACCCTCACAAAACCTACCTCAAATTAAGAAGCTTGAAACTCCCGGAGTAGAAGGACCCAGTAGTAAGTATAATTACTGAGAATATTGTGTAATGATTTTTAATTAGACTTATTTTCTTGGTTCACGAATGCATATTCAGTCATATACTCCATTAAGTCAAGTTGACAAATCATGTTGTTTATGTCTTTTTAACTTAATTGAAGTTGCTTCTATTTATTCTATCATCATTAGTGAGTTAGGTATTTTAAATTCTTCTACTGAGATAGTTTATTTCTCAATTACTCCTTGTAGTCCTATCAATTTTTGTTTTGTTTTCCAAAGCTTTTTTTTATTATATACATGCAAATTTTAAATTGTTATATCTTTTTCATGAACTGAAACTTCTGTCTTTATGATGGACATTTTGTAGTAACTTTTTTTCCTTAAAGTCTGTTTTGTTTGATATAAGTATTTGCATAGTATAATTTCTCAATTGTTCTGCTTTAACCTTCTGTATTATGATTTAGCTATGTATCTTGAAAATAATGTGTATTATAGTTGATTATTTTTTTAATCCAATGTGACAATCTCTGTGTTTTAAACTGGGACATTTAAACATTTACATTTAATGTAAAACAAAACCAAACCAAACTCGTTGCTGTCTAGTCAATTCTGACTCATAGCAACCCCATAGGACAGAGTAGAACTGCCACATAGGGTTTCCAAGGAGTAGCTGGTGGATTTGAACTGCCGACCTTTTGGTTAGCAGCCAAATGCTAAACCACTGTGCCACCAGAGCCCTACATTTAATGTAAGTACTGATATGTTAGGGGTAAGTATACCATCACTTGTGTTTTCTATTTTTCTTAACTTATCTATGTTTTTGTCTCCCCTTTAAAAATATTTTCAGTATTTATCATTTCTTTTTTCTCACCCATATGTGTTATAAAAAAGTATTTAACTAAATTCTAATATGTGAATACCCTTATATACCTAAAAATTAATTATTTAAAACTTGGTTATAACAAGTCTGTTTCTACATTCTCTTGAAAAGTACTCCAATTATTTTTATACTTCAGATACTCACTCTATAATTCACTGTCTCAATAACATGGTTATTTGATTATATTTTTCCAAACATGAGAGGAAATATTGCTGGGTAGTTGAAATATATTTATAGAGATGTTTCAATAAATCTGTTTCTCTATTTAATGGATTAAAAGCATCTTTCTTGTAGTTCAGAGGTTGGATGAGGTATTATATGAAAATTTTTACCCAAGGATAAAGTTTCATTCTTAAAAACTCAATTTCAAAATAAGAAACCTGGAGCTGTCAAATCAGATTTGCATAGTAGTAAGTATGATCACTTTCAATATCATTGATTTATTTTTAATGATACAAGCAGAAGAATTTTGTTCTTCAGTTTATGAATGTTGTAATATAATATTTCACAAGTGCTGTCTTAACCCAATTTTGAGATCATGGCTAAAAACTCTCAATTTCGCTTTACGGGCAGTTTGCTAAGCCTACACCTGAACTGTTTTCCGTATGAGGGTCTAACACTCCTGGGGCAGTTTTGCTGAACCCGCATCCCAACTACTTCTCTTATCAGGCTCTAATACTCCTGGGCTACAACACATACCCAACTGCCAGAGGCCCAAAGATGCCTAACACTCAGGGACAGCCCCTTCTTCCTTTGGCCTGTGGAATTATTCAAAATACCTAATCCCCAAGAAGCTCGAAAAACCTAGCTAGCCCCACCCATCTTGCTATACATAAACCACCTCCTGAAGCTCCAGCTTGCTGTTGTTACCCTGTCCCTGGGTACTACCCACTGTGTGGCTGTGTGTGACAGTCTTCTCTCATTGGAAGCTGTAAGAGAGTTCTGTCTTTTGTCTACCTGAGTGTCTTTGTGTTGTATCTTGCTATCCAAAGAACCTGTAAACACACCTAATATCGTATAATTACAAAACAAATATTTATTCAATCATATCTTTTATATACATCCATGAGACCAAGTGTGTTTATTGTGTTTTGCAACTCCTCTTTATCTTTATTGCAGTTTTGTCTGTTTATTCTGTTACTAAGAGGTATATGTTAAATCCTCCCATTGTGATGATGAATTCCTCTGTCTCCTGGTAGTTCTGTCAAGTTTGGTTTGTATAGTTGGGAACTATGTTATTAAGTGTGTACAAATTTATACTTGCTATATCTACTTGGTAAGTTGGGCCTTTTATCTCTGTAAAATACCTTCTTTATCTGTAGAAATGCTTTTTTTGCCTTAATGTTTATTTTATCTTATATTAATACATCTACATAAGATAAGTATTTGCACAGTCTTTAATAAACATTTTACATAGAAGTTCCGAGACTTTCTTGGTTCCTGGTGCCTGTATGGTCTCAGTAATTATTTTCATAGTGCTCTTAAACCAAAAAGGAGTCCTGGTGGTATAGTGGTTAAAGCGATTGACTACTAACCAAAACGTGGGCGATTTAAAACCACCAGAACCTCCGAGGGGATAAGACCTAGCAGTCTGCTTCCGTACAGATTTACAGCCTCGGAAACCCGATGGGGTCCCTGTGAGTCGGAATCCACTGATGGCAGTGGACTTTTTTTTTTTTCTTTTCTTGTGGGGAGGGGTTCCTTAAACCAAAAGAAAAGCCTACCAGCTTCTTTATTAGTTAGATTCAGACAACTTAGCATCTGCCAGGCACCGAATAACTTCTCAAACCTGTCCCCCGTTCAACATTGATTTTTGCACATTGTTTGCTTTTTATTGCAGCAACAACTGAAAACCTAGCTTCACAGAGATAATGCTATTATGAAAGGAAGGCAGTGATCCAATGTTGAAACTGTGAACCTACCTCAAGCTAATAGTGTGGTGCTCAACAGATGTTGCTGTGTTTACTTTGAACATTTGAAATATACATTGGGGACCTTGTGGATGCTTTCTCACACTTTGAGTTCTGCAGAATTTGTATTTACTTTTCTTTTTTCAATCCAGTCTGACAATCTTTGTCGTTTGCCTGGAGACACATAATCTGTTCACATTTAATCTAATTGCTGGCTGATATCTTTAGGTTTGAATATCCATCATCTTTGTGCTTCCTATTTTTCCTACCTGATCTGTATTTCTTTCTTTCTCCTTTCTGCCATCTTTTGGAATAATTATGTTTTATCCTTCTATTATTTCTCAACAACGTTTGTTATGAAAAAATTTAAACTTTATTCTATGATATTAATAAACCATAAGAATACTGAGACTAATTTTAAGTGATTTAATGTCAGGTTGAATAGTGCTTCTAAGTACACAAGTGACAAAATTACTCTCATGATATTTAAACTTTAACTACACAGTTCACTTTAATAGTATACTTCCCACAATTTTTTTCACTTGCCTGTAATTTTTAACTGAGGGAAAATGTTTCTGGATTCTTGCCATAGATTGCAAATCTAGGTTTCATAATAATCTTTTTGTCTAGTGGATTAAAAGACTCTTCTAGTTCAGAAAGTAGATGAGATTTTTGGTAAAAAATGTTTTTCCTGAGTATAAAGTTTCAGTCTGAAAAAGCCCATCTCAAATTATGAAACCTAGCGGTTCCAGGAAAGAGATAGTCAACAAATATAATAATTGTATTATTAGATTATCAGGAGAACTTTGTTTTTTGATTAATGAGTGTGTATTCAGCCACATGTTTTATATATGTTAGGTCACTTTCATTATTTGTGTTTTCCAAACTTCTGTGTATTTTTCCATTTTTCTTTTATTCTATGAATTACTGAGAGAGAGATTTTAAGTTCTTTCACTGGAATTGTCATTCTTATGGTTCTGTCAGTTTTTTGCTTCATTTCTTTGGAAGCTGTATTATTAAGTGCATACAAATTTAAAATCATTATACTCTTTGGGAAATGGTGGAATATTATCTTTGTGAAGGGACCCTTTGTATCGCTAGCAACGTTCTTAGTCACAAAGTCTATTTCGTCTTTTATTAATAAAGTCACACCAGCTTTCTTTTGGTAAATATTTGTGCATTGTATCTTTTCCTAGCCTTTTCTTTTAACCTTTTTGGTTTCCTTATGATTTTGCTGCCTGTCATGCAACCATTATGTATCTATATCTCTATCTACATCTATATATATCCAGTGTAAGGAGACCTGATAACACAGTTAAGCACTCAGCTGCTAACTGAAAGGTTGGCAGTTCGAACCCACCCAGCAGCTCTGGGGAGAAAGACCTGGTGATCTGCTTCTGTAAAGATTACAGCCAAGAAAATTCTGTAGGGCATTTCTACTCTGTCACGTAGGGTCTCTATGAATTTTAATCAGCTTGATAGCACCCAACAACAACATATCCCAGTGTAAAAGTCTTTGTTTTAACTGGAACATGGAACATATTATCTGTTTATATTTAATATAAGTAATGATATATTTGGGTTTAAATATTTGATCTTCTTTTGCAGTCTGTTTCTCCTATGTGATTTATGTTTATTTCTCTTGCATTACCTCTTTCTGTTGGAATTATTCTTGTTTATTATTATCTTTTACTTTCTCAACTAAGTCTCTTATAAGGAGTTTTAAACTTTATTTCAAATCAAGACTAATCATACAAAACTTTAGATTAATCTTAAATATTTTAATACTGATATACATCTAGAAACAATACGATTGTTTCTACCTGCACTCGTGAAAAGTACTCTTATGATTCTTAAACTTCAAACTGTACCATCTGTATTAATAGTCCATAGCCCAACAATGTGATCATTCACATATAACTCACAAAAATGAGAGAAATACTGCTGGCTGCTGAAATATATTTAAAATGTTCAGAGATTTCATAATGAAGCATTGTTTTCTATTTAATCAATTAAAAGCATCTCTTCTTTCAGCTCAGAAAAAGTTTTTAAATGCTGAAAATCCTGAAGATAAATTTCAATCTCAAAAAGCCATTCTCAAAGTAAGAAACTTGGAGCTGCCAAAAAAGAAATACCTTTTGTTGTTGTTTTTGTTGGGTACTATTGAGTCAATTTTTGACTCATAGTGACTCCATGTAACAGAGTAGAACTGCCCCTTAAGGTTTCCTGGACTGTAAGTTTATAGAAGCAGATCACTAGGTCTTTCTCCTGGCAGAGTCCCTGGGTGGACTCCAACAACTAACCTTTTGGTTAGCAGCCCAGCACTTAACCGTTTTGCCACCAGGGCTCACGCACACATTTCCTGACTTTAAACCTTGCAGAAGCCCCTTGATCTGTTCAAACGACTGCTCTTGATCTTTGTACAGGTTCCTCATGAGCACAATTAAGTGTCTGGAATCCCTCTTCCTTGCAATGCTATCCATAATTTGTTATGATCCACACAGTTGAATGCCTTTGCATAGTCAATAAAACACATAAACATCTTTCTGGTATTCTCTGTTTTCAGCCAGGATCAATCTGACATCAGCAATGATATCCCTTGTTTCACTTCCTCTTCTGAATCCATCTTGAATTTCTGGAAGTTTCCTGTCAATGTACTGCTGAAGCCTCTTATGAATGCTCTTCAGCAAAGTTTTACCTGCATGTGATATTAATGATATTGTTTGTTAATTTATGCATTTGGTTGGATCACCTTTCTTTGGAATAGGCATAAATATGGGTCTCTTCCAGTCGATTAGCCAGGTAGCTGTCTTCCAAATGTCTTGGCATAGATGAGTGAGCACTTCCAGAGCTGCATCCATTTGTTGAAACATCTCAATTGATATCCCGTCAATTCCTGGAGCCTTGTTTTTCACCAGTGCCTTCAGCACAGCTTGGACCTCTACCTTCAGTACCATCAGTTCCTGATCATATGCTACCTCCTGAAATGGCTGAATGTCGACCAATTCTTTTTGGTATAGTGACTCTGTATTCTTCCATTTTCCTTCCCTGGAATGAGGTTGCAATATAAATATGCAAAATATCACCACCATTAAATCAGGTATTGGTGAGAGGCATATAGGAAAAGCCAAGTGGAAGCCATTAGAACTGCCCCTTCCTAGGAAAATAGTAAACCAAAAGTAATACTGCATTCCTGGAGGGATTTATAGAGATTACTGCCACCATCAAGGACTTGAAGGATGCAGGGGCAATAATTCCCACCACATCCTCATTCAGCTCACCTATTTGACCTGTGCAAAATACAGGTGGATCTTGGAAAATGATAGTGGGTTATTGAAAACATAACAAGGTAGTGACTCCAATTGCAGCTGCTGTTCCAGATGTGGTTTCATTGCCTGAGCAAATTAATATATCTACTAATACCTGGTATGCAGCTATAGATCTGACTGATGCCTTTTTCTCCATACCTGTTTTGAAGGACCACCAGAAGCAGTTTGCCTTCAGCTCACAAGGCTAGCAATACACCTTCAGTGTCCTACCTCAGAAGTATATCAACTCGCCAGCCGTGTGTCATAATTTAGTCAGGAGGGACCTTGATCATCCTTCCCTTCCACAAGGTGCCACACTGGTCCATTACATTGATGACATTATGCTGATTGGACCTAATAAAGAAGAAATTTCAATGACTCTGGACTTACTGGTAAAATATTGGCATGCTAGAGGGTGGGAAATTAATCTGACAAAAAATGAGACACCCTCCACCTCAGTGAAATTTATAGGGTTCCAGTGGTGTGGGGCATGTCAGGATATCCCTTTTAAAGTAAAAGATAAGTTATTGCATCTGGCCCCTCCCACAACTAAAAAGGAGGCACAACACCTGGTGGGCTTCTTTGGATTTTGGAGGCAACATATCCCTCATTTGGGTGAGCTCCTCCAGCCTATTTATCCAGCCTGTGCTACTCCAAAAGCTGATAGTTTTGTGTGAGACCCAGAATAAGAGAAGGCTCTGCAACAGTTTCAGCCTGCTGTGCAAGTGGCCCTGCCACTTGGGCCATATGATCTGGCTGATCCAATGGTGCTTGAATTGTCACTGGTAGATCGAGATGCTGTTTTGAGTCTTTGGCAGGCCCCTATTGGTGAATCACATCACAGACCCTTAGGATTTTGCAGTAAAGCCCTGCTATCCTCTGCAGATAACTACTCTCCTTTTGAGAAACAGCTTTTGGCTTGTTACTGGGCCTTAGTAGATACTGAATGCTTAATCATGGGCCGCCAAGTCACCATGCAGCCTGAGCCGCCCATCATGAACTGGGTGTTGTCTGACCCACAGAGCCATAAAGTTGACGTGCACAGCAGCACCAACTCATTAAATGGAAGTGATATATACGAGATTATGCGTGAGCAGGACCTGAAGGCATGAGTAAGTTAAATGAGTAAGTGGCCTAAATGCCCTTGGTCTCCAGTCCTATCACATTACCTTCCATCTCCCAGTCTACATCGATGGCCTCATGGGGAGTTCCTTATGGTTAGTTGATTGAGGAAGATAACATTCATGCCAGTTTACAGCTGCTTCTGCGCGATATGCAGGCACCACTTGAAAGTGGACAATGGTAGCACTACAGCCACTTTCTGGCACCTCCCTGAAGGACAGTCGTGAAGGGAAATCCTCCCAGTGGGCCAAACTTCAAGCAGTACACCTGGTTGTTCACTTTGCTTGGAAGGAGGAATGGCCAGATGTGCGACTGTATACTGATTCCTGGGCTGTGGCCAGTGGTTTGGCTGGATGGTCAGGGACTTGGAAGGAACATGATGGGACAATTGGAGACAAGGAGGTACAGGGAAGAAGTATGTAAATAGACCTCTCTGAATGGGCCAAAGAAGTGAAGATATTTGTGTCTCATGTGAATGGTCACCAAAGTGTGACCTATTCAGAGGAGGATTTTAACAATCAAGTAGATAGGATGATGATTATGTGGAAACAAGTTATCCTCTTTCCCCAGCCACTCCCGTTATTGCCCAATGTACTCATGAACAAAGTGGCCATGGCAGCAGGGATGGAGGTTATGCATGGGCCCACCAACATGTGCTTCAGCTCACCAAAGCTGACTTGGCTGCAGCTACTGCTGAGTGCCCAATCTGCCAGCAGCAGAGACCAACACTGAGTCCCCAATATGGCACCATCCCTTGAGGCGATCAGCCAGCAACTTGGTGGCAAGTTGATTACATTGTACCACTACCATCATGGAAATGGCAGCGTTTTGTCCTTACTGGAATAGACACTCTAGATATGGATTTGCCATCCCTGCATGCAATGCTTCTCCCAAAACTACATCCGTGGACTTACAGAATGCCTTATTCACCGTCATGGTATCCCACACAGCATTGTCTCAGATCAAGGGACTCACTTCATAGCAGATGGAGTGTTGGCAGTGGGCCCATGCTCATGGAATTCACTGGTCTTATCATGTTCCCCATAATCCTGAAGCAGCTGTCCTGATAGAATGATGGAATGACCTCCTAAAGACACAATTATGGCACCAGCTAGGTAGCAATACCTTGTAGGGTTGGGGCAATGTTCTCCAGGAGGCTGTATATGCTTTAAACCAGCATCCAATGTATGGTGCTGTTTCTTCCATAGCCAGGATTCATGGGTCCAGGAATCAAGGGGTAGAAATGGGAGTGGCATCACTCACTATTACCCCTAGTGACCCACTTGCAAGATTTTTGCTTTCTGTCCCCACGACCTTATGCTGTGCAGGTATAGAGGTCTTAGTTCCAAAGGAAAGAATGCGCCCACCTGGAAACACATCACTGATTCCATTGAACTGGAAGCTAAGAATGCCACCTGGCTACTTTGGCCTCCTTGTGCCTCTGGATCAACAGTCAAAGAAGGGAGTTACCATACTGGCTGGTATGAGTGATCCTGATTACTAAGATGAAATTGGATTGATACTACATAATGGAGGTAAAGAAGAGTATGTCTGGAATGCAGGAGATGCCTTAGAGCATCTCTTAGTACTACCATGCCCTGTGATAAAGTCAATGGAAAACTACAGCAACCCAATTCCAGCATGACTACTAATGGCCCAGACCCTTCAGGAATGAAGGTTGGGTCACCCCAGCAGGCAAAGAACCACAACCAGCTTAGGTGCTTGCTGAGGGCAAAGGAAATACGGAATGGGTGGTGGAAGAAGGTAGTTCTAAATACCAGTTATGGCCAAGTGACCATTTGCAGAAATGAAGACTGCAATTGTTATGAGTATTTCTGCTTTGTATATGTGCATCAAATATTTTTGTTTTCTTCACTTATAAAACATAAGATGTAAACAGGATTAGTGCTTTTTCTGTTGTATATGTGTTCGTTGTAGCATGTTAGGTGCAAATATGACTTCATAATTGTCTTCATTCTGAGATTATATATGGTTAAAGGAGCTGTGTACAGGTGCCAAGTTGACAAGGGGTGGACTGTGATGTTCAAGATTCTGTGTCAACTTGGTTGGGCCATGATTCTTAGTGTTTATATGTGATCACCTCCATGTTGGGATCTGCTATGAGTAGCCAGTCAGTTGAAAGGGAGTTTCCTTGGGTGTGTGGTCTGCATCAGAATATAAGTGGACATTCTGGCTTTTGCCTGCTCTGGATCCTGCAGCTGACTCCTGCTCTCCGACCTGTCAATCTTGGGTTCACCAGCCCCTGCAGCTATATGAATCAGGGGAAGCCTTGTGGTCTTGCGTGCTGATCTTGGGATTCATCGATCTTCACAGACTGTGAGCAAGAGCCCTGCTGTCTGACCTGCTGATCTTGGGTTCACCAGCCCCTGTGGCTACATGAATCAGGAGAAGCCTCTATCCTGATCCACAGACTTGGGACATTCCAGCCTCTACCATTTCATGAACTATTCCCTTGACATAAATCTCTCTCTGTATATTTATACGCTTTACTGGTTTTGCTTCTCTAGAGAACACAGCCTAAGACAGCTACCTAGTTTTCCCAGTACCATTTATTAAAAAGTCCATTTTTCATCCAAATGATTTTAAATTACATCTTTATTATATACTAAATTTCCATGTGTTTTTGAGTCTGTGGACTTTCTGTTCTTTTCCATTGCTCTCTGTGCTTCTGTTCCTTTAGAACACTTTTGAAATTTAAGTGCCTTTATAATAATAAATTTCAATATATGATAGGACTAGATATAGTATGTTTTAATATCTGTCATAGCTATGCCCTTTTCTTTTAAGTGTTTTCATATTCTTGCATGTTTAATTTTTCCATATGAACTTTAGTGTCAACTTGTTTAGCTCCATAAAAGTATTTGCCAGTAATTTTATTGGGCTCACATTAAATTTATAAATTATTTTCGGGAGAATTCAAAGATATTTATGATATTTGAGTCATTCTATCCAAGAATAAAAGCTATCTTTATATCCATTCAAGTCTATTTATGTTGTTCAGGAATATGTCAAGTTTCCCTCCTAGGTTTTATGCATATTTTTTGTTAAGTTTATGCTTAAGTTTTTAATGTTTTTTTTTGGGTGCTATTGTAAATGGGCTATTATTTGAGTAAATGAAGACAATTGGTTTCTATATGTTAATTTTATATCCTGAGACCTTTCTGAATACTTTTACCTGAGTTAGTTTTATCGTTGATTTTCTAGTGTCATTGAGTGGTTTCTAAAAAGGGATCATAGGTAAATTATAGAATTACTTTGTCTGCCTAGATGCTTGATATTTTTAAAATTTATATTTTATATTAAGCTGAAGTTTAGTAACTAGCTAGTTAAAAGATTAATATACCAAAACAACAGTAACACTTGCATGTACACTAACTAGAAAAGCAAAAGTATAAAATAACTAATAATAAACACCAATAAATATGCATTTCTTATTTGATAAAAACTAAAAAACTTTAATGACAAAAAAAGAAATGTTGACTAAATAGTGAGGCATTCCACGCTTCTGAAGGGACTCCTAAAAGTAATGTCCAAACTTATGTTTAGTCAGTGTCAATAGTTGTTGGCTGTTTTTCTTTATTAGAACCTGACAGAAATGATTCTGAAAATCAGTTGGAAAAATAATACATGAAACTATCCAAAATAATTGAGGATTACTAAATGCTAAGAAGCTTTAATAATGAAATAATAAATAGGTAAATGTAGCAGATTAGATATTCTAGAAACTAATTAAAAGATATTATGAAGATGGCCATCCAAATTTTGTGATGAAAAACAAATTATTTTTAAAATGGTATTAAGGCAACTGGAGAAGAAATATTACATCCCTACCTGACACTGAACCAGAAACTGATTTCCAGGTGTATAAATGGGCTTCCCAAAAAACAGAACTTTAAAAGAAAATATCAACTTAAAAATATGTGATGTTTTATTTAAATTATGAATATTTATACAGTCTTGGTCTAAGGAAAGCTCTCCTAATTATGATTTCATAGACAGAAACTATAATGGGAAAAGTTGACTAAGTAAATATTTAGATTTTTAAGATAAAAATCTAAACTTTAAGTTAAAAATCCAACAAAAAAACCTCAAAATATATTTGTAATATATTTGCTAGGTAAGTTTTATCCTTTATATGAAAATAATGTATCCTTCATATAAAAACACATATTTAGATTGTGTCCTTATTTCTTGAACAGTATTACAAGAAATTAGAAAAAATAAATTCCTACCATAGAAAAATGATCAAACATGAACAGGTAAAGAAAAAAATGTAAAAGACTAATAAGCATATATGCATCATTCAGCCTCATTATTAATCAAATAAATATGTATCAATAATCACATGCTATTTAACATAATTTGTAAATATAAAAATAATGGTTGGGAAGGCTGTTTATCTCTCAGTGTTATTAGTGGGAATGTATAATGATAAAAAAAAAACTAAATATTTCAGAATATGTATCAATGATGTTAAGTATCCGCAGCCCGTAAGATTCCATAGTATTTAAATTTATGGGTCTTTAAGAGTTAACATCTTTTCACCTACCTTGGTTTCAGGCCCCTGCCCCTAACCTCCCATGCTTGTGTGTGTGTGTATATGTGTATGTGCTTGTGTGTAGTTTTGGGGGAGGGTGTGTGAAGAAGTGAAGGAGAGGGATAGGACAACTTGTGTTCAGTTCATTGATGTGTTCACATATGTTAATTTTCTTACCACTTTACAGTAGCTTAATTGATGGTTTTTCAGTGATACATTTTGATATGGAAAATTAGCAGCTTAATAAAATGAGGAAAGAAACGTGTCAATATGTTTAAAAATGTTTTTAGAGTAGATGAATGTCTCTCTTCAATGTATTTTGAACGTTGGTGGCACAGTGGTTAAGAGCTACTGTGTGCTATGGCTGCTAACCAAAAGGCTGAAAGTTCAAATCTACCAGCCACTCCTTGGAAACCTTCTGTCCTATAGGGTCGCTATTAGTTGGAATCAACTCGACGGCAAAGGGTTATTTTGTAGATCAGAAGGTGGATCAGATGGCAGGTAAAAGTCTTTTGCAGATAGACTCAAAAATCAAAAGACATCATCAAAACAAGACACACAAAATCGCCCAACTAGAAACACTTGGTATGTACAATATTAGCCAATAACCTTAAATCGCATAAATATTTATATTCAGAAAAATACAGTTGGAATGTGGTCACAAATTGATATCAAACTTATAGTTTTGATTGTTTTTAAATTTGAACTTTACAATAATAACAACAAACATTTTATTACTTATTAAGCATTTAATATCAAACAATAAATAATAAACACAGAAATCCCGTGAGGAAAGTACAATTATTATCACCATTTAAGACATGAGGAGAGCGAGACATGGAGTAGCCTGCCCAAAGTCTCATAATTAGAGGTAGAATCAAACCCAGAAAATCTGGCACTTTACCCTGCCATGGTCACCCCAGAAAGACTAGAGGAAAGCTTAGAACTGTCTGTATTTGATTTTAAAGCAATGAAATTGTTTCTTCTAATCTCTCATGCAAACTCTTCTTTTGCTCTTAATCTCTCTTTTGCTACCATTCATTCTTTGCTACCAGAATTTCTTATAGTCACTCATATATAACATTGTAATAATGTGTTACCTTAACAATTATAGAGGAAACAGTGTTTCTCAGTTCAGATCTTTAAGTGACAGGAAATATTGATAAATTATAAAAATAAATGTCATGTATGTGTTTTCTTAATTGTTTGATATAAATTTTATTTTTTCGAGTATATCTGTTTCTGATTTTTAAAAATATGAAACGAGATCCTTTCTTAATATAATGAAGAAAATATATCTCTAACTAATGCCTCAATGCCATATTTAATGGTCAGTAGAATGTCCTTTAATTAAAGTTGGGAACAAGACAAGATTGTTGTTTATCACTGCTAAAGTAAACATGGTTGTAGAATGTCTAATCAATGTAATAAGAAAAGAAAAATAAGCTGTTATTTTAAATATTATAAGAGATGATGTGTCATGATCATTGCTTGCAGATTATTAGATGTCTATATTATAAACATCTATACAAGATGGATTGACACAGTGGCTGCAACAATATTATCAAATATAGCAATGATTGTGAGGATGGTGCAGGACCAGGCATTCTTTTATTTGGTTGTACATAGGGTCGATATTAGTCAGAACCAACTCAACAGCACCTAAAAACAACATATTTAAAACACAGCTGACATTCCACATTTAAAATAAGACTGGAAATATGTATGTATTCTTGTTACTAAGCTATTACCGCTAGCATAGCATCTGGAGTGCATGGCTTAGGTTTTGAAGAAAACCTGTGGAGAAAAGGTACAAATCTTTAAATCTGTTGTTAATTCTTTCTCCTCAACTCTGTGTGTAATTCTGAAATTTACTAAATGGGGGTGTATCATATAAATGCCCCCCATTTTATTGATGGAGTTTTAGGTCATGACCATTTTTTATTCATTGTTACAAATAAAACTCTTTTGGGGGGTGGGCAGAGCCAACATGGTGCTATAGACAGAAGCACCATGCTGTCCCTCCACAGCAAAGACCCAAAAAACTAAGTAAAACAGAGACAAATGTCAGTCCTGGAACCCTAAGCATCAAATGAAGAGATAAAGAACTCAGCCAAGCACTGAATGGAATAAAAAACTGACAGAGAACAGAGAGCAAGGAGAGATATATTCGGAGGTCCCCTATCAGGTAACGCAGCACAGATCCACCATCTTGGGCTCCTGTCAGAGATCAGTGGACAGGGAGTATGGGAAAGAAGCTTCATGGAGCTCCCAACAGGAGACAGAGCACCCAGTAACCAGCGATATACACTTTCCCACCCCTCACTTTTCTTCCCCCCGGCTCAGCATCCACCGCTTCCCACTGGCCACAGCCCCTTGGCTGGGAGGCAAAGGCTCTGGCTCCATGCTGCTTGGATTCACCCTGCCCACACTAGCCAGCCCTCTCAGAGTCATTTCTTTGTTGCTGGTGTGACTTTTTTCTGCTTTTGGTTTCTTCCTTGCCTCTCACCTCCTCCCCCTCCTTTCTCTCAAACACCTGACTCCATGTGCCATCTTGCTTCATTTTGAAAGGCTGTGAAGCACTGCTCAGCTAGGAAACTGCTTCTTCAGTCCACGCTGCCATGCTGGTGGGATTCTTGGGGACTTTTTGTTTTGTTTTGTTTTTCTTTTTCTTTTCATGGCTTGGGAGCCCCTTCTACCCAGGCTGTACTATGCAGCTTGGGAGCCACTTCCCCAGTCTGCACAGCCATGCTGGTGGGATCCCTGGGAGCATTTCTTTCTCTCTCCCTCTTTTTTCCTTTTTGTCTTTCTTCATTTCTCAATTTCTCATCTCTCTATACTTACCTTCTTTCCTGTCTCTTGAATACCTGGTGCTATGTGACATCTCTGCCCTTTCTAGCCAGGCTGTACTGCTTGGCCTGGGAGCTATTTCCCTGGTCTTCACAGCTGCACCAGTGGGATCCCTAGGGGCTTTGCTTTTTCTTTCTTCTAATTTTTATTTATTTTATTATTTATTTAGTTTATTTTCTCTTTTCCTTTTTGTTTTTCTCCATTTGTCGGTTTCTTGTCTCTCCACACCAACAGGAAGCTCCCTCAGCACTCTTTTCTTTTTTTGTCTCCTGTTTCTCTCCCCCTCTCTCTTCTCTCCCATACCCATCTTAGCTCCACACATCACAACCTTCCCCCTCCTTCCTGCCTACCTGCACCGTATGCGGAACACACCCCCGAGCAGCACAGGCACAGCCTACTGGAACCTGCCCTGCACTAACTCCTGGCCCACACTGTTGGCCCTAGTATGTTACACAAACAACCCAAGGATGCCCTTTATTACCACTCCTATTTAACATTGTCCTAGAAGTCCTAGCTAGAGCAATAAGGCAAGAAAAAGAAATAAAGGGCATCCAAATTAGTAATGAAGAAGTTAAACTATCCCTCTTTGCAGATGATATGATACTATACATAGAAAACCCAAAAGATTTCACAATAAAACTACTCGAACTAATAGAAAGATTTAGCAGAGTAGCAGGATACAAGATAAATATACAAAAATCAATTGGATTCCTATACACCAGTAAAGAGAATGATGAAAAGGAAATCAGGAAAACAACAACATTTATAATAGCCCCTAAAAAAAATAAAATACTTAGGAATAAATCTAACCAGGGATGTAAAAGACCTATACAAAGAAAACTACAAAACACTACTGCAAGAAACCAAAAGACATCTACATAAATGGAAAAATATACCATACTCATGGATAGGTAGACTCAACATTGTGAAAATGACAATTCTACCAAAGCAATTTACAAATACAGTGCAATCCCAATCCAAATACCAACAACAGTCTTTAAAGAAATGGAAAAACTAATCATTAACTTTATATGGAAAGGGAAGAGTCCCTGGATAAGTAAAGCACTATTGAAGAAGAATAAAGAAGGAGGACTCACACTACCTGACCTCCGAACCT
>NW_004444131.1:699348-772285 GCF_000243295.1 Trichechus manatus latirostris
CACCGTATACAAAAACTACTTCAAAATGGATCAAAGACCTGAATATAAAGCCTAAAACTATAAAGTTCATAGAAGAAAAAATAGGACCAACACTTCAAGCCTTAATACATGGCATTAACAGGATACAAACGATAACCATCAACGCACAAACCCCAACAGATAAGCTAGAGAACTGGGATCTTCTAAAAAATTAAACACTTACGCTTATCAAGAGAATTCACCAAAAGAGTAAAAAGAGAACCTGCAGACTAGGAAAAAATTTTGGCTATTAAAAATCAGACAAAGGTCTAATCTCTAAAATGTACAAGAAAATCCAACACCTCTATAACAAAAAGACAAATAAATTAAAAAATGGACAAAGGAAATGAACAGGCACTTCACCAAAGAAGACATTAAAGTGGCTAACAGACACATGAGGAAATTCTCGCAGTCACTGGCCATTAGAGAAATGCAAATCAAGACCACAATGAAATACCATCTCACCCTGGCATTACTGGAATTAATCAAAAAAACAGAAAACAACAAATGTTGGAGAGCCTGTGGGGAGATCGGAACTCTTATGCACTGCTGGTGGGAATGCAAAATGATACAACCATTTTGGAAAACAATATGGTGCTTCCTTAGAAAGCTAGAAATAGAAATACCATCTGATCCAGTAATCCCACTCCCGGGAATATATCCTAGAGAAATAAGAGTCATTAGACGAATAGACATATGCACACCCATGTTCACTGCAGCATTGTTCACAATAGCAAAAAGATGGAAACAACCTAGATGTCTATCAACAGATGAATGGATAAACAAACTATGGTACATACACACAATGGTGTATTATGCAACGATAATGAACAATGATGATTCTGAAGCCATGGAGGTGGATGAACCTCTGAAACTATTGCCCTGAGATAATCTTTGAATCAAAAATATCACCTGAAGTCTTCTTAAAACCAAACAATAGATTAGCTTAACTAGTAAAAAAGGTCTGCTTTGAGCATTATGGTCTTTTGAGAACCGTCTAAATGGGATCAGATTGACAAGAGCAACTTGGAAGATTGCATGGGAACCTTAGGGGGCAATGAGCTTGTGTTAATGAGGGAGGAACACCTTGGAGAAGGAGGGTGAGAATGGTTGCACAACTCGAAGAATGTAATCAGTGTCACTAAATTGTACGTGTAGAAACTGTTGAATTGGTTATGTTTTGCTGTGTATATTCTCAGCAACTACAACAAAATAAACAAAATTTAAAGGAAGAAAAGAAAAAAATGAACAATACTGAATCTGTGAAGCATCTCACAACATGGATGAATCTGGAAGGCATTATGCTGAGTGAAATAAGTCTGTCACAAAAGGACAAATATTGTATGAGACCACTACTGTAAAGACTTGTGAAAATGCTTACACACAAAAAGAAACAATCTTTTGATGTTTACGAGGAAGGGGAGGGGTGGGGGTGGAAAAACACTAAATAGATAATAGATAAGTGGTAACTTAGGTGAAGGGTAAGACAGTAGACAATACTGAGGAAGTCAGCACAACTTGTACAAGGCAAGGTCGTGGAAGCTCTATAGACAAATCCAAACTCCCTGAGGGACAAAATTGCTGGGCTTCGGGTTGTGGGGACCATGGTCTTAGGGACCATCTAGCTCAATTGGCATAACATAGTTTATAAGGAAAGGAAAATGTTCTGCATTCTACTTTGGTGAGTAGTGTCTGGGGTCCTAAAAGCCTGTGAGTGGCCGTCGGAGATTCTCTGCTGGTCTCACCCCTTCAGGAGCACGGGAGAATGAAGAAAAGTAAAGATAAAAGGGAAAGATTAGTCCAAAGGCCTAATGGACCACAACTACCACGGCCTACACCAGACTGAGTCCAGTACAACTAGCTGGTGCCTGGCTACCACCACTGACTGCTCTGACAGGGATCACAATAGAGGGTCCCAGACAGAGCTGGAGAAAAATGTAGAAAATTCTAACTCACAGGGATAAAAACAGACTTACTGGCCTGACAGAGACTGGAGAAACCCCAAGAGTATGGCCCCCGGCCACGCTTTTAGCTCAGTAATGAAGTCACTCCCAAGGTTCACCCTTGAGTCAAAGATTAGACAGGCCCACAAAACAAACGAGACTGAAGGGGGACACCAGCCCAGGGGCAAGGACTAGAAGGCAGGAGGGGACAGGAAAACTGTTAATAGGGAACTCAAGGTCAAGAAGGTAGAGTGTTGACATGTCGTGGGGTTGTTAACCAATGTCATAAAACAACATGTATACTTACTGAAAAGAAACAAAACTCTGTTACGTGTTTGTCTTTCAAGTGCAATTGAAACTCTATCCTTTATATGCAAAATCGTGTTGTTAGCTGCCGTTTAGTCTGCTCTGACTCATGGCAGCCTTGTATATAACAGAACAAAATGTTGCCCAGTCCTGTGTCATTCTCACCATTGCTAGCCTGTTCAAGTTCATCATTGTGGCTATTGTGCCAGTCCACCTCACCAAGGTTCCCCCTCACCCTCATTGTCCCTCTACTTCACCAAACATGTATCTTCCTTCTCTAACAATTAATCCCTGCTTAAGACATATAGGGTTGCTATAAGTCGGAATTGACTCAATGGTAATGGGTTTTTTTTGTTGTTGTTTTTAATGACATAGCCAAAGCAAGCTAGACAGACAGTGTTCTGTTGTGATCCATAAGGTTTTCATTGGCTAATTTTTAGAACTAGATCTCCAAGCCTTTCTTTCTAGTCTGTCTTAGTCTGGAAGCTCTGATGAGATCTGTCCACCATAGGTGACCCAGCTGGCATTTGAAATACCAGTGGCATGGCTTCCAGCATCATAGCAAAGTGCCAGCCCCCACAATATGACAAACTTACAGACTGGTGATGGTATATGAAATATAGTGTTTATATAAAAATAATGTTGTATTTAGATTATTTCTTTAATGAAAAAGAATATTAAAAGAAACTTTTTGTTGTTAAGTGCCATCGAGTAGGTTCTGACTCATAGCAACCCTATAGGACAGAGTAGACTGCCGCATAGAATTTCCAAGGAGTGGCTGTTGGATTTGAACTGCTGACCTTTTGGTTAGCAGCCAAGCACTTAACCACTACACCACCAGATCTCCCTAAAAGAAACTAGAAGAAATGAATTTCCCCAACTGAAGAATGAACAGCAGATATATTTTGTTATTAATCAAATACATTTATATTAACAAGGAAAGAAATTCAATTAAAACGAATTTTAAATTAACAGATATCAAAAGGATGTGATACTAGTTGGTAAGAGTGTGAGGAAACAGGTCTCAGTGTTGCAGCTTGAAGTGCATGATTAAATATTCTCTGGGTAGGTGTATGAAAATATATATCAGATACTAAAAATATGTCTGTAGGTATCAGTGACATTGAAAATGTGCAGTTTTTGACCCAGATGTATTCTTTCATTTATTTTTGTTTACAATCAGAAATTAATACTAACAAGTCTATATTTTTATTTATGCAAGTAATATTAGCAGAGAATCATCATAATTTCTACTTTTTATTTCTGCTTCATATATTACCTACTTTGCCAGAATTAGATAACTGTTAAAGAAAATGATAATGATTTACATTCTTGTTTTGTTCATAATTTTGATAGGAATGTCTTTTAGTGCTTCACTATTAATCAATCTGTTAGTTGTTGGATTGAAGTAGAAATGTATTCCATATTAAGGGAGTAAACTTCTGGGAGTAAATCTATAAATCTGATTTTTCAGAGTTTTATCAGGAATAGATGTTGAAATTTATCAAAAGATATTTTGGCTTTTATTGAGATGACCATGTTCTCTTCTTACATGACATAAAAATATTTTCCCAGCCTTCAAATATTACAGTGTTCTTGAGATTAGACCCCAGTAGATAAGCTTTAATAGTGTTTATGTATTTAATTTACTAAAACTTTGTTTTAATCTTTGTAGATCAGGGTACATATGAAGAAGTAGATGTTAGTTTTACATCTAAGAATCTAGAACTACCTGAGAGATACACGGATCAAATTCTAACAATTGAAGTTGACCAGTCTCAAAGATTGAGAAGTATGTATGAGATAAATAAATAAACAATATTCACAAAACACACGAAAATTAAAAAAAATATGTTTTAAAATATGGATCAGCTTTACTTATGGTTTTATACTTTGATTTTTGTTTAGATTGTCTATTTTATAACAATTTTCCAAAAATTGGAGTTCCACAGAACTAATAAATGCTGCAGTGCTACTAGCACCACTCATCACTTCTTACGGCCTTTAATATTCCAATTATTATACTGCATTTCTTAATTTTATTTGGCCAAGGAGCCTGCCTTTTTCTTTTTCTTAGAATTATGTTCCATGGGATACTAGTTTAGGAAACCCTTTTCTAGGAATTTTATACAGCTATTTATTGAAAGCAGTTTTTAAAGTATGACATTCTCTCAGTCTTCACATTTCAGTTCTTACCAAGTATAATTTTCTGCCAAAACATTTTGCTTATTAACTTATTTTTGATATTATTACATACTTTCAAGGGAGAAGCAACATTTGCTATTTATCTACTGGAACTTTTTCTTGATATTGTTACCTATTATTTACTAAAATTTATTCTTGACACTGTTATATTTTATACTAGAAGTTATTTTTGATATTGGTATATATTTTCAAGAAGTCATAAAGAAAACTTTTTATTTACTCTGTTTCAAAAGTGGATTTGGGGAAAGTACGACATCATTAGAAAGATTGGAAAGAGATTTTTACTTAGACTTTTGATTTAGTTGATATAATTGAAGAGTTAATTTATCTCTGTGCTTCTTATGAAACAGATCAAAACAGGACACTTTAAGTTATTTTTATTACTTTTAACTTATTTTGTAATACAAAAAGGATATAATAATAATATAATGAACACTTGTGTGTCTGTGTCCCAGTATCTTAAATATTGATGTCCCCTCTTTATCCCTCCCATATTACTGCCTCCTTCTTCCCACCCCAGAGGTAGTAACTATCCTGAATTTGATGTTTATCATTCCCATAACATTTTTTTGTAGGACAGATGTAGTGTAATAAATTCCTTAAGCTTTTGTTTATCTGAGAGTATCTTAATTTTACCCTCATTCTTGAAGGACTGTTTTACTGTATACAGTATTCTTCGTTAACAGTTCTTTCCTTTAAGCACTTTAAATATGTCATTCCTGTGCCTTCTAGCTTCTAAGGTTTCTGAGAATTTGGCACTTATCCTTTTTGGGGATGTTTTCTGTGTGACAATTTAGTTTTCTCTTTCTACTTTCAGGAGTCTCTCTTTATCTTTAGTTTTTGAAAGTTTGATTATACTGTATCTCCATATGGATCTCTTTTGGTTTATCCTACTTGGAGTTCATTGAGCTTCTTGTATTTGTAGATTCATATTCTTCATCAGATTTGGAAAGTTTTATGCCATTATTTCTTCAAATATTCTTTCTGTCCCTTTCTTCCTCTTGTCTCCTTCTGGGATTCCCATGATGCATATGTCAGTTTGCATGACATCCCTCACTTCCATTAGGCTATGCTCAGCAGTCTTGAGCCTTCTCTCTTGTTGCTCTTTAGACTCCATTATTTTGATTATCTTATTCTAGCTTGCTGATTCTTTCCTCTGCCATCTCAAATCTGCTGCTGTTTTCCAGCAAGTTTTTTTTTAGTTATTGTCCCTTTCAGTTCTAGTATTTCTGTTTGTTTCTTTTTATAATGTTTATCTTTTAATTTATATTCTCATTTTGTTCATGCATTGTTTTCGATATTTCCTTTGTTCTTTGAGTTTTCCTTTAGTTTTTTGACCTTGTTTAATATTTTTGACTTATATTTTCTCAATATGTTCATTATCTAGGTTTCCATGGAGATGATTTCTCTCCCTTCATCTTGATCTTTTGAATGGGCCATCATTTCAGTTTCCATGTGTGTCTTACGATTTTTTTTGTTCAAACCGAGACATTAGAATATTACACTATATTAGCTTTCTTAATTCTACCATATACATGGTGCTTTTGAAAGTGCTAATTTCTGCAAGAAACTCTTAATCACTGCTTCCCCCCCCCCTTTGGTCACTGCTCCCTTCCTTTCCCTGTGAGATTGCTGACTCAGGTCAATCCAAGGTTTCAATCCTTCAGTAGCTCCCAGACTGCTCAAAAAACACACACTAATTAATGTGCCCTCAACAGTCATAACCTTCATTTCTTTCATACTGCTTCCTCCCTTGCTGTGTGAGGGCTCTGATTAAGGCCAAACCAAGTCCCAATCCTTCAGGCTACACCCAGACCTGTCAGAATGTACACCATGAACACTCTGCCTGTTTACTAGATCTATCCTATTTGCTATGGAGACAGAGATTGGGGCCCTTCTTAGTGCACTGGAAAGCTGTGGGTCAGCTGGAACTGCCACTGTGGCTCTGCTGCAGACAGCCATAGGCCATTCCAGTAGGGGAACAAGTGGGGACAGTGGAAGAGGATATTTTCCTACCATATGAAGTCCTTATCTTCTTTCAGTTTGAGGCTCATTGCTTCCATACTTTGCCTTCCTTTTCAGGGTTATTACATGGTTGAACACACAATTCTGGTTGCTTAGAATTAGGTCAGAATCCTAGACTTGCTCTTCCCACCATGTTCCCAGCGTCCTGCTTAACTGATTTTTTTTAATGTCTGTAGAATGTATAGTTATGTCTTCTCTTTCATTCCTGATATTAGTAACTTGTGTCTTCTCTCTCTCTCTCTGTTTTTTTTAACCTTGATCAGTCTGGCTAGAAGTTTATCGGTTTTACTGATCTTTACAATGGTTTAATTGAGTTTTGTCTGTTGTTTTTCTGTTTTCAATTTCAATGATTTATACTCTTATCTTTACTATTTCCTTAGCAAATTTTAAAATATATATATATATTTATTGAATTTTTAGAGCCAAGGAAGTTCCCTGTGTAGGGAATTGAACACTAAACAGTACAATTGAAATCTTAATTCTCATGGCTTTTACAGACAAAAACTAAATAATTAAAAAAGATCCTCACACATTGTTGCAACTGTTATGTAAAACAGGTTAATGAGGCAGAGAGTGGAGCTAAAAAGTGAAAAATAAGAAAGACTTATTCAAGAAGGTGACATTTTATTGTTAAGACCAATTGATGAATAATTATTCATGAAAACCTCTTGGGAAAGCATATTAATGGAAGAGGAAACAGATAATGTAAAAGTCATTGCAGTGTAGAAAAACTTGGCACATTAGATAAACAGAAAGAAGACTAATGTGGCTGGAGTGTTCTGAACATAGAAGAAAAGAAAGGAACAAGATAGGATAAATACATAAAGTCACACTGTGCAAGAGCTTAGCATAGGACAAGGATAAGGATTTGGATTTTCTTTAGGTTATAAGTGAAGCCATTGGAGAGGAGTGTCATGATTAATTTACATTAAAAAAAATTATGTGGTGTCAAGAGTTGAACCAGGAGAGGGTAGGAAAACCAGTGAGTGGGCTTTTGTATTAGTTCAGGAGAATTGATATTGACTTGAAATAGGAATGTGGACAGATTTTTGGGTTATGTTATACAGTTAGAGCTGACAGGATTTATTGATGGATTGGATGTCAAAGGTGAAAACGAGAGAAATCAAGAATGACTCCTAGGTTTGGTCTTTGAGCAGCTAAATGGATAGAGATATTATTTGTTATTGGGGAAGACTGAGGAGGAAAAACATTTTGGGAGGAAATGGACATACTAGATTTAGACATGTATGTGGGGATAATAGAGAGATAGTTGTATAAATAAATCAGGAGCTCTGGGAAATATAAGGGCAGGAAATTTAAAAATGTGAATGATGAATATATAATGGTTTTTAAGTCATGAGATTAGATATCAAGGGACAAGATAACAAATTGTGAAAAACATTGCAAAGAATGGGAATTCCAGAACACTTAATTGTGCTCATGTGGAATTGGTACATAGATCAAAAGGCAGTTGTTTGAACAGAACAAGGGGATATTGTGTGGTTCAAACCAGAAAAGGTGTGTGTCAGGGTTGTATTTTTTCACCATACTTATTCAGTCTATATGCTGAGGAATTAATCCAAGAAGCTAGACTATATGAAGAAGAATGTGGCATCAGGATTGGAGGAGAACTCATTAATGACTTGCAATATGCAGACGACACACCTTACTTACCAAAAATGAAGAGGACTTGAGGCACTTACTGATGAAGTTCAAAGACTACAGCTTTCAGTGTGGATTACACCTCAACATAAAGAAAACAAAAATCCTTAATAAAGTGGCTAGGGGAATATATGTGTTGTGGGAGAGGGGTGGAGGATGGTGTTCTGTGGAGGAATTGGTAAATTCTGTTCGTGCTTGTTGTATCACAAAAAATCTGTTTTCAGTGTTTAAGAAGTCATTGTGACTCACACTTGTCCCTTTGTTGCGTTTGCACTATCTGCTGCTTCCCTCTGGTTTTCAGCCCATTTCACTGTCAACATCAGCTTCTGCTAGGAATCTATGTATCAAGCAATGGAAATAATTTATCAGTGTGGTTTCTTCTTCAACTCCTCCGTAAATCTTAGGACCCTAAATCTTATTATTGTTATCAAAGCTTATTAGACATGCATTTCAGTGGTGAAACTTTGGAAGAAAATCTGTCTCCTGCAATATAGGTCCAAGGCAACATGGCTCTTGTCTCACAGAAAGCTCCATGGCCTTGGATAAGATTTCATAGCAGTCTTTGTAATTTGGGAAATTATGGCAGTTTTCTTTTGTTTCCGGTGTTTTATGGGAGGGAAACAGAGAAAAAAATCCTTTATTCTGCCATCTTTTCATGCATTTAATAGTACCAAATATTCAGAGATTTTTCATGCTTACTGTATGACTCTGTCCTTTGAATACGTTGGAGAATCATTTAGAACACAGTTTAAATATCTGTAATATCTTCCTGTCTCTGGAAGAAACTCCGTGCTAGATCGTGAAAGAGATTTGGTGACAGGTAGACACCTAGACATTATGATCTTCAATTGCTTTTTCCTGCTTATAGATGATAGATATATTGGTGGATAAATAATAATGTTTTCCAAAGAAATATAGCCTAGTATAGTAGAGAAAACTGTCTCAGGATGGACAAGTGGTCAATTCAATTCTCAAATCCCATCCAGATATTAGTATTAATCCTTTTCTAAATGTAGGTAGGTAGTCCTCTTTTACTACTAGCTACTGATTAGTTTTCTCCCTGACACGCTTAAAACTTTTAAAATACTTGCAAATATTTAAAAATCTTGGAATTTCTTATAAACATCTAGATTTCTAGCTTCCTTAAGAACTCAGAAGAACTGGGAACATCAGGCCTGCATGTGTAGTAGTCAGTGGCAGTAATAATTTTATACAGAACATATACTCCCCATTTTACCTCTACTCTCAGTTTGTCCTGCTGTGGTGGCTTGTGTGTTGCTGTGATACTGGGAGCTTTGTCACTGGTATTTCATATACCAGCAGGGTTGCCCTTGGTGGATAGGTTTCAGAGGAGCTTCCAGACTAAGACAGATATGAAGAAGGACCTGGCAGTCTACTTCTGAAAAAAATTGGCCAGTGAAAACCTTATGAATAGCAGTGGAACATTGTCTGATGTAGTGCTAGGAAGATGAGCCCTTCAGGTCAGAAATCACTCAAAATATGACTGGGGAAGAGCTGCCTCCTCAGAGTAGAGTCCACCTTAATGACATGCATGGATTCAAGCTTCTGGGACCTTCATTTGCTGATGTGGTATGACTCAAAATGAGAAGAAACAGCTGTAAATATTCATTAATGATCAGAACGTAGAATGTACGAAGTATGAATCTAGGAAAATTGGAAGTCATCAAAAATGAAATGGAACATGTAAAGATTGATATCCTAGGCATATATGAGCTGAAATGGGTTGGTATTGGCCATTTTGAATCAGACAATCATATGGACTACTATGCCGGGAATGACAAATTGAAGAGGAATGCCATTGAATTCATTGTCAAAAAGGATGTTGCAAGATCTAGCCTGAAGTGCAGTGCTATCAGTGATAGGATGATATCCATACACCTACAAGGAAGAACAGTTAATATGACTATTATTCAAATTTACATAGATCACATGATAGAATTTTTCAAGACCAATGACTTATTCATTGCAAATACCTTTTTCAGCAACATAAACAGCAACTATACACATGGACCTCACTGGAGAGAAAACACAGAAATCAAATTGACTACATCTGTGGAAAGAAGCCATGGAAATGCTCAAAATCATCTGTCAGAACAAGGCCAGGGGCCAACTGCAGAACAGGTCATCAATTGCTCGTATGCAAACAAGTTCAAGTTGAAGCTGAAGAAATTTTTAAAAGTCCACAAGAGCCAAAATACAACCTTGAGTATATCCCACCTGAATTTAGGGACTATCTCAAGAATAGATTTGATGCACTGAACACAAATGACTGAAGACCAGACAAGTTGTGGGAAGACATCAAGGACATCATACATGAAGAAAGCAAGAGGTCATTAAAAAGAGAGGAAAGAAAGGAAAGACCAAAATGGATGTCAGAAGAGACTCTGAAAGTTACTCTTGAATGTCAAGTAGCTAAAGCGAATGGAAGAAATGATGAAGTAAAAGAGCTGAACAGAAGGTTTCAAAGGGTAGCTCGAGAAGACAAAGTAAAATATTATAATGAAATGTACAAAGACTTAGAGATAGAAAACCAAAAGGGAAGAACACACTCAGCATTTCTCAAGCTGAAAGAACTGAAGAAAAATTCAAACCTTGAATTGCAATATTGGAAGGACTCTATGGGCAAGATTTTGAATGAGGCAGGAAACATCAAAAGCAGATGGAAGGAATATGCAGAGTCACTGTACCAAAAAGAATTGGTCAGTATTCAGCCATTTCAGGAGGTAGCATATGTTCAAGAACCAATGGTTTTGAAGGAAGAAGTCCAAGCTGCACTGAATGCATTGGTGAAAAACAAGGCCCCAGGAATTGATGGAATACCAATTGAGATGTTTCAACAAAAGGATGCAGCACTGGAGATGCTCACTTGTCTATGCCAGGAAATTTGGAACACAGCTGCCTGGCCAACTGACTGGAAGAGATCCATATTTGTGCCAATTCCAAAGAAATGTGATCCAACAGAATGCATTAAGTTATTGAACAATATCATTAATGTCACACACAAGTAAAATTTTGCTGAAGATCATTCAAAAGCAGTTGTATCAGTGTATCAACAGGGAACTGCCAGAAATTCAAGCCGGCTTCAGAAGAAGATATGGAATTCATGATATCATTGCTGATGTCAGATGGATCTTGGCTGAAAGCAGAGAATACCAGAAAGATGTTAATATGTGTTTTATTGACTATGAAATGGCATTCGACTGTGTGGATCATAACAAATTATGGATAACATTGTGAAGAATGGGAATTCCAGAACACTTAATTGTGCTCATGTGGAAACTGTACATACACCAAGAGGCAGTTGTTCGAACAGAGCAAGGGGACACTGCATGGCTTAAAATCACAAAGGTGTGCATCATGGTTATATCCTTTCACCATAGTCTGTATGCTGGGCAAATAATCTGAGAAACTGGACTATATAAAGAAGAATGTGGCATCAGGGATGGTGGAAGATTCATTAACAACCTGCAATATGCAGATGACATAACCTTGCTTGCTGAAACTGAAGAAGACTTGAAGCACTTACTGATAAAAATGAAAGACTACAGCCTTCAGTATGGATTACACCTCAATATAAACAAAACAAAAATTCTCACAACTGGACAAATAAGTGACATTATGATAAATGGAGAAAAGATTGAAGTTGTCAAGGGTTTCATTTTACTTGGATCCACAATCAACGCCCATGGAAGCAGCAGTCAGGAAATCAAATGACATATTCCATTGGGCAAATCTGCTGCAAAAGTCCTCTTTAAAGTTTTAAAAAGCAAAGATGTCACTCTGAGGACTAAGGTGCGCCTGACTCAAGCCATGATATTTTCAGTTGCCTCATATGCATGCAAAAGCTGGACAGTGAATAAGGAAGACAGAAGAAGAATCAATGCCTTTGAATTATGGTGTTGTCAAAGAATATTGACTATACCATGGACTGCCAGAAGAATGAACAAGACTATCTTGGAAGAATTATAGTCAGAGTGCTTCTTGGAAGTGAGGATGGTTAGACTTTGTTTCACGTACTTTGGAAATTGTCTTAGTCATCTAGTGCTTCTATAACAGAAACCACAAGTGGATGTCCTCAAGAAACAGAAGTTTATTCTCTCACAGCCTGGTAGGCTAGAAGTCCAAATTAAGGGCATCAGCTCCAGGGGAAGGCTTTCTCTGTCTGCTCTGGAGGAAGGTCCTTGTCATCAATCTTCACCTGGACTAGGAGCTTCTCCATGCAGGAACCCCAGGTCCAAAGGATGCAGTCTGCTCCTAGTGCTGCTTTCGTGGTGGTATGAGGTGTCCCCGCCCTCCGCTTGCTTCTCTCTTTTATATCTCAAAAGAGATTCGCTTAAGACACTATCTAATCTTGTAGATCTCATCAATATAACTGCTGCTAATCCATCTCATTAACATCATAGTGATAGGATTTACAACACACAAGGAAATCACATCAGGTGACAAAATGGTAGACAATCATACAATACTGGGAATCATGACCTACCAAGTTGACCGATATTTTTGGGGGACACAATTCAATCCATGACAGATATGCTATCAAGAGGGACCAGTCCCTGGAGAAGGATATCATGCTTGGTAAAGTAGAGGGTCAGCAAAAAAGAGGAGGATCCTCAATGAGATAGATTGACACAGTGGCTACAACAATGGGCTCAAACATAATGATTGTGAGGATGGCACAGGACTGGCAGTGTTTCATTTTGTTGTACATAGGATTGCTATGAGTCGGAACTGACTCGACGTCACTGAACAACAAAAACATTCATGCCACACTGTCATCACCAGGTCTGCTTCACTCACATTACAAGCTCAGTCCTGGTAGACACTTTATTTTACTACCTGGAGAATAAGTTTTAGAGTCTTTAAAAATCAAATTCAATCCAAATTTTTACCCTTAATAATTCCACAATATGCATAACCTCTCTAAACTCTAGTTCCTTCATCTGTTAAGTGGTAATAAAATATTTAATTCCTAGAGTTGTGGTGGTGCAGTGGTTAAGAGCTTGGCAGCTAATCAAAAGGTCAGCAGTTCGAATCCACTAGTTGCTCCTTTGAAAGCCTATGAGAGAGTTCTACTCTGTCCTATAGGGTCACTATGAGTCAGAATCGACTCGATGGCAACAGATTTTTTTTTTTTTTAGAATTCTTAGGAAGATTAAATAAGTTAATATTTGAAAAGTGCTTAGTATTGTATCTGGCGTATAGTAGCCATTTGATAAGCTTTTTAAAATAACCATATTTTTTGTAAATACTGTGCTCACATAAGTAATGCCCCCACATGTACAACGCACATAGTGTGCCTAGGAAAATAATGTGCAGGAGGTTGCAAGGTTGGCAAAAAAAAGTATAATGTGTGCATTATTTGCATATAAATATGGTGTTAGACATATTTGTATTGAATTGAATGATTAGTACATTAACTTGTGACAAAATATGTTAAAATAATTATAAGTTAAAAATATCTCCAGTTAGTTTTATGTACTGTAGTTTTACCTTAAACAAAATGTTAGTTTTAAATCAACTAATCCGGCACTGTCTTATTATTCCAGTTAAAAATGAAGCAGCCTCAGAAGTTCCAAATACAGCAGAAAATCTTTCATCATTGTCTCCATCAATTAGTGACCTAATAGTTCAATTAGGTTTAAACCAAGTGGTTGGTAAGTAGAGATTTATAATGTTTGGACACAGTAAAACACAGTCTAAAAGTTAAAGTGTTTCAACTGTATATTTTATTGTTAAAATAGTAAATTCAAATATGGAGTAGTCTTTCTTTTGTTTATGATAATTTCACTCTAATCATTCTATCTACATATCAATCAGTATCTACCTATAAATAATTTATGATGTGCTCTTTGCTACACCTAACAAACATTACTTATGTAGTTCTTAATATGTTTCCCTTTACCTGCTCATGAAAGTGCCTTTCTCCTATACTGTGAATTTTCATTACATAAATAAGATGTTATATGATCAATTCTTTAGAGAACACAGTTTTCATTACTTTTACCATCTTTTGTAATAACAAGATAGAATGCAAATGAAACTAGCAATATATATGCAATATGGCTGCTTTGTGATCTGTTATCATAAAAATGGGAAATTTCTAATGATGAAAATGTAATTAGAATGTGTAAGAAGTTAGAATGTGTGCTAAAGCTAATGATGATGGTATTAGGAAAAAAATAGGCTCTCACTTTTGAGCAGTAACTAAATGTAATCAAATGCTGTATTTCTCTAAGATATTTAGGTTTTATAGTTACAATACGTCTACCCATGAAAAGAATTATTATTGATATTCTTGCAGGAAAAATAACTATTTTTGCAAGTGTTAAACTCTACCCTTTTCCTCATTATTTTATTCTAGCAGTTTCCTATCTCAATATACATTCTGTCCTCATTTTTTTTAAGTGTCCACCACAACCACCAGTTACCCTTGAGTCAACTCCTACTCATGGCGACCCCATGTGTGTCAGAACAGAACTGTGCTCCATAGGGTTTGTCAGTGGCTGATTTTTCAGAAGTAGATCACCAGACCTATCTTCTGAGACACCTCCAGGTGGAGTCGAACCTTCAGTCTTTCAGTTAACGAAGTCTACATTTCACAGTCTCCATTGTAGCTGGGTGTGGTCAAGTGACTAAATCTTTTTCAATAAGATATAAACTGAAGTGTTCTGTGGCATCTTCTAAACCACCACCTTAAAAGGCAACAGGCATGGTATTATGCCCCTTATTTCTATATATATATATTTTTTTCTTTTTATGACCTGGAACACATATTTGATAGTTGGAGCTCAAGCAGCCATTTTGGACCATTAAAATGAGGATAAAATTCTGGGTGTGGCAGAAATTGAATTTGAAAAGAGAATGGGGACCTGATTACTTGGTAGAATTGCCACACTACCCCTACGTTGTTTAACTTCACACTTTTTATGTAATAAAATAAAATATTGTACATCTAAGCACTATTAATTTGGATTTTCTGTTCCTCACAGAATGTGCTATTCCTACATTGAAACAGTGCTTTTTATTATGAAACTTTTGATAACAGATGGTTTCTTTGTAAAGCAAACATCATTTATAAATCTGTTAAGGAGAGCTCAACAATCTATAACTGTCAGTTAGCTGTTGCTTTAAACAAACTACCCCAATACTTGGTTGCTTAAAACAACAATCATTTATTATTATTACAGGCCACGTGTCAGGTTCCAGCTGAGACTTGATGGTCTAAGCTGGGCTCAATGTCTTGCTAAAGCATCTGCAGGTTGACTGACTAATTTATACATCTGTGGGTTGACTGGGGCCTCTGCTGTTAGATTGGCTTGATTTGGATAGCTTGACTGGGGCAATCTTTCTCCATGAGTCTCTAGGAATGTTCTTCTCATGAAGTTGGCAGATGTGCTAGAGCAAGTTGAAATATGCAAGGCCTCTTGAGACCTTGGCTTGGAACTGGCACACTGTCACTTCTAACTCACTGTATTGGTTGAACCCAGAGTCAAGGGAGTGGGAAAATATTCCTCATTTGTAATAGGTACTGCCAAGGCATGTAGCAAAGGTCATACATTCCAGGAAGGGTGAAGAATTGGTGTCATTAGTGCAATCTACAAGACTGTTGAACATGGCTGCTTGTAATAAGAATAATTATTGTTATTATACTTAGATGAAAAAATCACCTAAGGAAACCTGGAGTTTTAGTTAACTTATGCAGCATTATCTTCTTGAATAAATGGATCCTTACTTTCTGTGTTTTGAAATAATGAAAATATCTTACAGAATTCCATATCTATTGTAATTTTCCTTTAGAGGACTAAGGACTAGGTTATATGATCTCTATGATTGCTTCTAGCTTGAAATTTCTATAGTTGTAGTCTAGTAATGCTATATGGAATATGGCAAAACATGAAACCTGAAGAGTTTTTGTAAAAGTATTTGTATTAATGAGTTTATTCCACAAGCTCATTTGCCTTAAGAATTTTTAAATCTAAAATAATTAGAGAACTTACTTAAAGAACGTAACATAGTCAAATAAAGTAGGGACTTTAAAAAGAGTATAAAGTCTATTAATATATTAACTGATGTGTAGTAAAAACCTTATTATTCCAGTATCACTAGAAAATTGAAATATCATAAGCTTTGGAGACATTGGGAAACCTATATGAGTTCTGAAATGAGTACAGTGCAAACATGAGTCCATTGATGAATTGAAGAATATGTTTGTGTAGGGAGTGGTTGGTGGGGGCTAATCCTGGGGCTGGAATAAGCCTATTCTCACTCATTTACCTCTCTAGGTTTTCTGGACCTAATGCCTCTCCAAGACACATTCATTCAAATCCCCAGGTGAAACTGGCTCCTAAACACACACTAAACACAAAAATTAATTCCATGTAGATTAAAGATTTAAATGTAAAAGACAAAACTAAAACTTTTAGCAGAAAATATAGGAGGATAACTCTGACCTCAGTGTGGCAAACACTAGCTAGCTGTTCATCCGACCCATTTTCTTTTCTTTTAGACACACAACTAGGCTGTATTTCCCAAGCTCTCTTGCATTTAGGTGTGGCAATGCAACTGTGCTCTGGATAGTAGAATGTGTTTGTGGAGTACTCTCTCTCTTTTCCCGTCATATGGCTAGATATTGACACTCAGTTAAACCTTAGGAAGCTGAAAGTTGAGTATGATAAAGACATCTGTAATATGGGTGCCTGAATGACTCCATGGGCAGAATCACTCCAGTGAACCATATACCCACTAACCTTATGTGTGTAAGAAATAAAATTTTGTTGTGTAAGCAGGTGAGATTTGGAGGTGTGACTGTTAGAGCAGCTAGATTACAATAAGTACAGGGTATGAAAGGATTTCTTTAACAAGACAATGTGCTAAATATAAAATAAACTATTGGTAGATTAAATTAGTTAAAATCGAGAATTTCTGTTCATCAAAAGGTAACATAAAGAAGGTAAAAAGACAAGCCAAAATTTTGGACAAGATTGATATTTGCCATGTATAACCAACAGCAGAGAAATATACAGAATACACTAAGAATTCCTAAAAAACAATGCAATCCCGATCCAAATTCCAATGGCATTTTTTAACAAGATGGAGAAACAAATCACCAACTTCACATGGAAAGTGAAGAGACCTCAGAGAAGTAAAACATTACTGAAGAAGAAGAACAAAGTGGGAGGCCTCACACTACCTGCCACGGTAGTCAAAACAGCCTGGTTCTGCTACACAACAGATACACAGACCAATGGAACAGAATTGAGACCCCAGACATAAATCCATCCACCTATATGACCAGCTGATATTTGACAAAAGCCCAAAGTCCGTTAAATGGGGGAAAAGACAGTCTCTTTAATAAATGGTGCTGGCATAACTGAATATCCATCTGCAAAAAAATGAAACAGGACCCATACCTCACACCATGCACAAAACTAATTCAAAATGGATCAAAGACCTAAATATAAAATCAAAAATAATAAAGATTATAGAAGAAAAAATAGGGACAATGCTAGGAGCCCTAATACATGGCACAAATAGTACACAAACCATAACTAATAATGCAGAAACAGCAGAAGAAAAACTAGATAACTGGGAGCTCCTAAAAAAATCAAACATTTATGCTCATCAAAAGACTTCATCAAAAGAGTAAAAAGAGAACCTACTGACTGGGAAAAAATTTTGGCTACAACATAACCAATAAGGGTCTAATCTCTGAAATCTACAAGATACAGCAACACTTCAATAACAAATAGACAAATAACCCAGTTAAAAAATGGGAAAAGGATATGAACAGGCACTTCACCAAAGCAGACATGCAGGCGGCTAACAGACACATGAGGAAATGCTCACGATCATTAGTTATTAGAGAAATGCAAATCAAAACTGCAATGAGATAACATCTCACCCCAACACGGCTGGCACTAATCCAAAAAACACAAAATAATAAATGTTGGAGAGGTTGTGGAGAGATTGAAAAACTTTTGCACTGCTGGTAGGAATGTAAAATGGTACAACCACTTTGGAAAACAATTCGGTGCTTCCTTAGAAAGCTAGATATAGAAATAGAAATACCATATGATCTAGCAATCCCACTCCTAGGAATATATCCTAGAGAAACAAGAGCTGCCACATGAATAGACATATGCGCACCCATGCTCACTGCAGCATTGTTCACGATAGCAAAAAGATGGAAACAACCTAGGTGCCTGTCAACAGATGAGTGGATAAACAAATTATGGTACATACACACAGTGAATAAATACTATGCAGCGATAAAGAACGATGATCCCACAAAACGTCTCACAACATGGATGAATCTGGAGGGCCTTATGCTGAGTGAAATTAGTCACGAAAGGACAAATATTGTATGAGACCATTATTATAAGAACTCAAGAAAAGGTTTAAACACAGAAAAAAGCATTCTTTGATGGTTACGAGGGTGAGGAGGGGGGAGGAGGGGAATTCACTGACTAGATAGTGAAAAAGGACGATACACAATGTGGGGGAAGTCAGCACAACTGGACCAAGACAAAGGCTAGGAAGTTTCCTGGACGCATCCAAACACTTTGAGGGACAGAGTGGCTCGGGCTAGGGCCTGGGAACCACAGTTTCAGGGGACGTCTAGGTCAATTGACATAACAAAGTTTATTAAGAAAATGTTCTGCATCCCTCTATGGTGAGTGGTGTCTGGGGTCTTAAAAGCTTGCAAACAACCATCTAAGATGCATCAACTGGTCCCATCCCACTTGGAGCAAAGGAGAATGAAGAAAGCCAAAGACACAAGGAAAATATTAGCCCAAGAGACTAAAGGACCACATAAACCAGAGACTCCACTAGCCTGAGACCAGAAGAATTAGGTGGTGCCTGGCTACCACCAAAGACTGCCCTGACAGGGAACACAATAGAGAGTCCCAGATGGAGTGAGAGAAAAGTGTGGAGCAGAACTCAAATTCACATAAAAAGACCAGACTTAATGGTTTGACAGAGACAGGAGGAACTCCCGAAACTATGGCCCCCGGATGCTCTGTTGACCCAGAACTGAAACTATTCCCAAAGCCCACTCTTCAGACAAAGATTATAACCATTGCCATTGAGTTGATCCCAATTCATAGTGACCCTATAGGACAGAGTAGAACTGCGCCATAGAATTTCCAAGGAGCACCTGGTGGGTTTGAACTGCCAGCCTTTAGGTTAGCAGCCGTAGCTCTTAACCACTATGCAACCAGGGTTTCCAGACAAAGATTAGACAGGACTATAAAACGAAAAATAATACACGTGAGGAGTGTCCTTCTTAGTTCAATCAGATACACGAGACCAAATGGGTGGCCCCTGTCCAGAGGCAGGATGAGAATGCAGGAAGGAACAGGAACTGGTTGAATGGATACAGGGAACCCAGGGTGGAAAGGGGGAGTGTGCTGTCACATTGTGGGGATTTCAACTAATGTCACAAAACAATATGTGTATAAATTTTTCTATAAGAAATTACCTTGAGCTGTAAACTTTCACCTAAAGCACAAAAAAAAAAAAAAAAATTCCTAAAAAGGCAAAAAGAAGAAAAACAAAAATTAGAAATTACTCTATAGGCATGACAGAGATGAAACACAAATGGCCAATATACATATGAAAAGATTCTTAACCTTACTGTTAATCAGGGAAATAAAATAAATATGGGATACCATTTTATTCCCACTGGGTTAGCAAAAATTTAAAAGCCTGGCCATACCAGATGTAGAGAATATTATTGTTAGGTGCCGTCAAGTTGGTTCTGACTCATAGCGACCCTATATGCAACAGAGCGAAACACTGCATGGTCCTGCACCATCTTCACAATTGTTGCTATGTTTGAGCCCATTGTTGCTGCCATTGTGTCAGTCCATCTCATGGAGGGTCTCTTCTTTTTCACTGACCCTCTGCTTTACCAAGCATGATGTCCTCCTCCGGAAACTGGTTCCTCCTGATAACATGTCTAAAGTACATGAGATGAAGTCTCACTATCCTTCTAAGGAGCATTCTGGCTGTACTGCTTCCAAGACAGATTTGTTCGTTCTTCTGCATAGGCAGAGCTTGTGAGTACAAGTTATTGGAAAACTTTGGAAAAGGATTTGGAATTATAGTGTAAAGTTAATTATATGCATATCTTATAGCTAAACAGTTTCATCCCTGGGTGTTGCATATGTGCACCAGAATCCATGTGCAATAAAGTTCATGTTGTTGTTGTTAGGTGTCATCGAGTCAATTTTCAACTCATAGTGACCCCATGTAACAGAGTAGAACTGCCCCATAGAGATTTCTAGGCTGTAATCTTTACGAGAGCAGAGTGCCAGGTCTTTCTCCATTGCCAGGTCTTTCTCTCGTGGACCTGCTCAGTGGGTTTGAACCTCCAACCCTTCAGTTAGCAGCTGAGTGCTTAAACATTGAGCAACCACAGCTCCTTCATAAAGCTAACATGTTTTTAATAACAAATTCTAGAAGCAACCAAATGTCCATTGAGAGGAGAATGGATAACTATAGTATGTTTTTATAATGGAATGTTATACAGCATTGAAAATGAATGAACTTTAGCTACATGTATCAGTATGGATTAATCTTAGAAACTTAATTATTATTTAATTATGGTAAAACATATATAACAAAAACTTACAACTTTTAGAATTTTAAGTGCACAATTCAATGACATTAATATACTCCCCAAAATTTTTTTATCACCCCAAACAGAAACTCAGTACCCACTGTGAAATGAGGGTAGTGGTAGTAGCGTCAGACCCTAACTTCAGGGGGATAATGACCAGAATCAGCCAAAAACTGAATCCCATGAGGTGGAGGTCAGACATACCTCGACCCTCCAAACTTTTTATCAATTCTGACACCAGCTGTCCCTCCCATGGCACTATCTACTTCTCTTCTGGGTTCGATAATCCTTTGTAATGGCCACACAGAACTCAAAGACCATACTTATAATTAAGTGGTTTATTAAGGAAGTAACAGGTTACAACTTGGGATCAGGATCAACAGGTTACAACTCAAAATCAGAATCAGGAAGCATGTAGGCAGTCTCCTTTCTTCAGTGCAGAATAGCTCTCTCAGCCCCTCTTGGCCATGCAGGCCTCCTCTCATCCCCCTGAGGACAGGCTCCTCTTGGCCCTGCCATCTGTCACCACCAGCTCTGCCACTAGGCCCCTTCTAGGCCTGTCACTGTCTTTCAGTGTTACAGCCCTTGACTCATATTATAGCTGTTTTAGGAGGTTCCTTGCCTTGTCTCTCTTTGCTTTTTCTTTCTTCTGATTCTTCCTGGGGCTTCTCTTCCTGCTTCTTTCGGTTTGAAAAACCTCTGTGGGATTGGCTGCTTATATACACAACTCCTTGTCAATTTCAAGGCAAACAGACCACTCCCCTCTCAATAGGCCGCAGACACTTCATTTGCATAGTAGGCTATAGCCATTTCATTTGCATAGAATATTGACCAATCTCTGCAAGGTGCATACCTGTCACAGGGCAAGCTGCAGCCCAAGACTAGTCAAAAAGTATCAAAACCAAGTTGTTTACAGCTTACCCAGGAAATGTCAATCAGCCTGGACAAAAGTAACAAACCCTTGGGGTAGAAAACTAGGGCAAAGGGAACTCCTCAGGGCCTAGGGGAAAAATCTCTCAAGCTGTTTTTCCAAAGAACCAAGATGAAAGGCTATATGAAGGAACTCATGTCACCACACCCACTAAGCAATAGCTCCCCATTCCCTCCTTTTATTCCAGCCCCTGATAACTACGAATATACTTTTGTGTCTATGCATTTGTTTATTCTAGATATTTCATAAACGTGGGATCGTACAATATTTTTCCTTTTCTATCTGACTTATTTCACTCAGCATACTGTTTTCAAGATTCATCCATGTTGTATTATTTATCAGAACTTCATTTCTCTCTGTGGCAAAATACTATTCCGTTGTATGGATATACCACATCTTGTTTGTCCATTCATCTGTTAAGTACGCTTGAGTTGTTTCCACCTTTTGGCCATTGTGAATAATGATGCAGTGAACATTGGTGTTCAAGTATCTGTTTGAGTCCCTGCTTTTACCAGTTAGTTTCTTGGTGCTGCTATGACAAATACCACAAGTAGTTGGCTTTAATGAACAGAAATTTGTTTTCTCAGAGTTTAGGAGGCTAGAAGCCTGAATTCAGAGCAGCAGCTCTAGGGGAAGCCTTTCTCCATAGGCTCTGAGGGAAGGTCCTTGTCTCTTTACAGCTTCTGCTCCTCAAATTCTTGGTGATCTTCATGTGGCATGGCATCTATCTTCCCCCATTTGTGCTTCTTTGCCTCTATGATAATCTGCTCTTTTTATATCTCAAAAGTAATTTGCTTAAGACACACACTATAGTGTGTGTTATGTTAATGACAGTGATATCATTAACACAACAAAGAAAACCCTATTCCCAAATGGAATTATATCCACAGATATAGGGGCTTTATGGATTGAATTGTGTCTCCTAAACATGTGTGTCAACTTGGCTAGGGCATGATTCCCAGTATTGTGTGGTTGTCCTCCATTTTGTGATCTGATGTAATTATCCTATGTGTTGTAAATCCTAACCTCTCTGATGTTAATGAGGCAGGATTAGAGGCAGTTATGTTAATGAAGCAGGACACAATCTATAGGATTAGGTTGTATCTTGAGTCAATCTCTTTTGACACATAAAAGAGAGAATTGAGCAGAAAGGAGAAGGACCTCCTACCACCAAGAAAGACGAACCAGGAGTGGAGTGCATCCTTTGGACCCAGGGTCGCTGAACTGATAAACTCCTAGACCAGGGGAAGATTGATGACAAGGACTTCCCCCAGAGCCAGCAGAGAGAGAAAGCCTTGTCCTAGAGCTGATACCCTGAATTCGGACTTCTAGCCTTCTAGAGTGTGACAGAATAAATTTCTATTTGTTAAAGCCATTCACTTGTGGTATTTTTGTCATAGCAGCACTATATAACTAAGACAAGGGGTCAGTATTACAACACATATTTTGGGGGGACACAATTCAAACCATAACAACATCTTTTGAGTATATGCCTAGGACTGGAATTGCTGGCTCATACAGTAATTCTCTTTTAACTTTGTGAAGAGCAGCTGAACTGTGTTCCATAGTGGCTGCACAATTGTATATTCCCACCAGCAATGAATGATGATTCCCATTTCCCCACATCCTTGCCAACACTTGTTATTTTCTGTTTATTGATAACAGTAATCCTAACCCATTGCCACTGAGTCGATTTTGACTCATAGTGACCCTATAGGACAGAGTAGAAATGGCCCCCATAGGGTTTCCAAGGAGCAGCTGGTGGGTTCAAACTGCTGACCTTTTGGTTAGGCATTCGGGTGACTAACAGAGACATGAGAAAATACTCATAATCATTAGCCATTAGAGAATTGCAAATCAAAACTACAACGAGATATCATCTCATCCTGACATTACTGGCACTAATTTAAAAAACAAAAACAGAAAATAACAACTGTTGAAGAGGTTGCAGGGAGATTGGAACTATTACGCATTGCTGATGGGAATGTAAAATGGTACAACCACAACACAAAATAATATGACAGCTCCTTAAAAAACTAGAAATAGAAATACCATACAATCCAGCAATTCCACTCCTAGGAATATATCCTAGAGAAATAAGAACTGTCACAGGAATAGACATACGCACACCCAAGTTCATTGCAGCATTATTCACGATAACAAAAAGATGGAAGTAACCTAAGTGCTCATCAGCAGATGAATGGATAAACAAATTATGGTACATACACACAATGGAATACTACCCAATAATAAAGGACAATGATGAATACAAAAAACATCTCATAACATGGATGAATCTGGAGGACATTATGTTGAATGAAATAAGTCAGTCACAAAAGGACAAATATTGTATAAGACCACTATTACAAAAACTGAAGAAAAGGTTTACACACAGAAAAAACAATCTTTGATGGTTACCAGACAGGGGAGGTGTGGGGAGGGAAAATCACTAACTAGATAGTAGACAGTGGTAACTTTGGTGAAGGGAAAGACAACACACAGTATAGGGGAGGTTAGCACTTCTTGGCCAAGTCAGTGTCATAGAAGCTTACTAGACACATCCAAACACTTTCAGGGACTGAGTTGCTGGGGCTGAGGGCTGGGGACCATAGTTTGGGGGACACCTAGGTCAATTGGCATAACATAGTTTATAAAGAAAATGTTCTGCATCCTACTTTGGTGAGGGGTCTTAAAAGCTTGCAAGTAGCCATCTGAGATACATATGTTGGTCCCATCCCGTCCGGAGCAAAGGAGAATGAAAAAACACCACAGACACAAGGAAAATATTAGTCCAAAGGACTATTGGACCACATGAACCACAGACTCCACTAGCCTGAGCCCAGAAGAACTAGGTGGTGCCCAGCTACCACCACCAGCTACTCTGAAAGGGATCAAAATTGAAGGTCCCAGAAAGAGTGAGAGAAAAATGTAGAACCAAATTCAAATACACACACACACACACAAAGACCAAACTTACTGGCCTGACAGAGACTGGAGAAACCCTTGAGACTATGGCCCCTGGACACCCTGCTAACTCATAACTGAAGCCACTTCTGAAGTCCACCTTTCAGCCAAAGATTAAAAAGGCCTCTAAAACAAACAGTAACACATGTGAGGAACATGCTTTTTAGTTCAATCAAGTATTGAGACCAAATGGGTAACACCTGCCCAAAAACAAAGACGAGAAGATAGGAAGGGATAGGAAAACTGGACGAATAAACATGGGGAACCCAGGATGGAAAGGGGGAGAGTGCTGACATATTGCAGGGATTACAACCAATGTCACAAAATAATTTATGTATAAATTTTTGAATGACAAACGAATTTGCACTGTAAACTTTCACCTAAATCACAGTAAAAAAAAAAAAATTGTGTAAGGAAATAATTCACAGAATTACAAGAAATCCACAACTCCAGACTCATGTTGCACCTCTCTCAAATATAGCAGAAAAGAAGAAACAGAAACCCAACTAACTTATTAAGGATGTAGAAGGTCCTTTTACCCAGATATATACAATAAACAAGCATATACAGAACATTTCACCCATAGAATCAAAAAAAACAAATCTGTCGCCGTCGAGTTGATTCTGACTCATACTGACCCTATAGGACAGAGTAGAACTGCCCCCAGGACTTCCAAGACGGTAATCTTTACGGAAGTAGACTGCCACATCTTTCTACCATGGAGCTGCTGGTGAGTTTGAACCACCGACCTTTCTGTTAGCAGCCCAGCGCTTTAACCACTGTGCCACCAGGGCACTGCATACTGGGACACAAGGTAAGTTTTCATAAATAGCAAAGGATTGATTTCCACAAATCATGTTCTCTGACTATGATCCAAAAAAAAAAAAAAAAAAAACAAGAACTGAATATTAAGAGAATATAACAAAAACCTCTATGTTTAGAAATTTGAAAACTCCTATTTACAAATTGAATAAAAGGTGATAATGGACACTAAAAAACTGAGAGTCACTGGGTGGTGCAAACAGTTTAGTGCTTGGCTACTAACTGAAAGCTTGGCAGAGATGCCTTGGAAGAAAGGCCTGGTGATCTACTTCAGAAATATCACAGTCATTTAAAAAAAGAAAAAAAAAATCTAGGTCTAAGCTAACATGAAAACACTTCTCATCAAAACTTGTGGGAGGTACACAAGTAGGTGCTTAGGAGGAAATTTAAAGCTTTAATTGAATGTAATAGAAAATAAGAAAGACTAAAAAGTTATGAGTTAAGTGTTCATTGCAAGAGGATGGAAAAAGAAGCAGATGCTAAACCCTGAAAACAAAAAATAGAAAAAGAAAATAAAAGCAGGAATTTTAAAAATTGGACTATAGAATTAATAAGGAGGATCAACCAATAAAAAGCTAATATTTTAAAAAGACTCATAAACAGAACTATGGCAATATTTAGCAAGTAAAGTACTGTTGTGTGTTGTTGAGTCAATTCCAACTCGTAGTGACCCTATATCACAGAGTAGAACTGTCCTACAGGATTTCCTAGGCTGTAATCTTTACAGGAGCATATTGCCAGGTCTTTTCCCCAGCGGAGCCGCTGGTGGATTTGAACCTCTGATCTTTCAATTAGCAGCCAAGCACTTAACCATTGCACCACCAGGGCTCCTAGCAAATGAAGTAGAAAGCATAAATTGGGAGGATTGAGGGAATATGGCTGTAACTGTGACATAGTTTTTAAGTTTTCTCAGTCTCCCCCTGAAAAAAACCTAACAACTAAGATAGCAAAATTAAAAACTCATGGAAAACTTCCCCCTACAAATCTCAGTGACAGAGTTTTAACATTAACCCCTAAATAAGAGCATGTGGTGAAAAATCTCCAATAGCTACAAGACCTGTGTGGTATCAGCATCTCCACATGAAGAAGCAGAGGGAAGTGTCTGATGTAACTGAAAACCTCAAAAGAGGTACTTACTGGAACATCAGCTGAAACTGAGAGGAGATTAATTGATTACATTTGAAAGGTGATGTGGAACCAAATCATTATTTTGAAAATTACTATGAAAGAGAAAACATGAAGCATTCATTCCACCTTCCCCATGTGAACTGTACATACACTGGATATCCAAGTGTACACTTGGAGAAGTGGAGATATTTCTCTTCATAGAAGTATTGCAGCTAACAAATGAAGTAGGAGGGGTAGAATCATACTATAGCTATTCTGCGATTCATATTGAATTAATGGATCTAGGAAAGGAGCATTAATGGCTGCTAACATTACAAAAAGTGATACAACTGGAACATTATGTTTGTGCTAATGGAAGAATGTAACATCAATGAAGTTATCTTGTTCTTCAGCCCCCTCCCCCCAAAACTGGAACTGAGTCTTATGAACAATTGAGATCCAGTTGCCAATTTATAGGTAATATACAGAGGAACATCTTAAACTGCCCTATGAGGAGACAATCAGGAAAATCCAAGCTGTGGGAAACCACACAACCTGGTTTCCTTAACAAATTGTAAAATTCCAAAGAAAAAGAAAAGTTATAAGGGATAACCTGAAGATTAAAAGAGACATGTTTTAAAAAGGCAAAACTAAACTGAAATGTTTATAGATACACACTTCACTAATGAAATCATAGAGAACAGCAGGCAAGTGAAGACAATAAAGTTAGGATAGTGGTTAATTTAAGAGGAGAAGGTTATTGTTATTGGGATGAGGCATGTGGGGGGTTTATGGTGTAGTTGGAAAATTGCTATTTCTTGATTCTGGGTGGTCATTAAGCATATATGTTTTATGGGATTTTCTAGATCTTTGTTATCTTTACAATGAAATAAAGGTTGAAAAAAGAAGTACAAATAAATAATTCAAGAGGAAAAAGGATAGTAAAACTGTAGTTGCTTAGGCCAAAAACTTTGGAGTCAACTTTGACTTCTCCCTTTAACATCTTACAACCAACACATTAACCAGTTCTTTCTGGGACCTTGCGTATAAATTAGTATGAACCATACGAATTGTCATTTTGCAAAGTCAAAAATGATCAAATACATTAACTGCTATTGGAGAGTGCTCTCCCACCACAAACAACTGAGAAAGTGGAAAATATATATGAAACAATCATTTGCAGATCTTGATATACAGACAGCATAGGATACAATTTTTAGACTGCAGCGCAGGAAAGGAAAACCAAATACAATCTGATGATGTTTCTGAGTTGAGACGGGCTCCACAGTGTGGTAAGCAGAGACAACTAAAATTTAAAGGGCAGAATGAAAGAGAAGAGGGAGAAGGTGCAAAAAGACAGAGCTTGGGAGAGCTCCAGAGAGTCACCTTGAGTCTTTGGCTGAGTACTTATCTGTGCATGTCTAAGATGAAACTCAATATGGCTGGAGAAAGAATGACCAGAAAGAACTAAGGGTCATTTTTTCCTGTATAGTAGACCACATTCTGTCTTTGGCTAATTGCTTACTCATTTTCCATTAAATCGGTAGTTAGATCTAAAGGCTTGATTATATTCAGGTTCAATATTTTAGGCATGTCTATTTTGTATGTGGTGCTGTGTACCTCCCATGGCATTATTTAATAAGACGCTTGATGTCCGGTTGTCTCACTTTTAGTAATGCTGAGGATTCAAGTGATGTCAGTCTAATACTTCCATTGTAATATGCATAATCAACATTTCACCAAATGGTTTGGCTGCCATTGATGTAGTCCTAGATCTATCATTTCAGTAAGGGTTGCAAAATAGTGACTCTTTCTGCATTAACAATTTCCCCTATTATTAACATCTTGCCTTGGTGTGGTACATTTGTTGCAGTTGATGAACCAATATTCAGAAATTATTATTATAATTCTTCAAAATTTTTAATTTTGGTGAAAATATTCTCAGCAAAGCATACACCCATTCCGCAATTTCTACATGTACAGTTCAATGACATTGGTTACAGTCTTCACGTTGTGTCACCATTCTCACCGTCTCTATCTGTATTGTTTCACACCATTGACTTAGACTCACTACCCCATAAACTTCTCTATGCTTTAGAGTTACTGTCATCAGTTTGATCCCATACAGACAATTCTTTAAAAGAGTGCAATGCTCATGGTGAACTTTCTTTACTAATTTAGCTAATCTGTTGTTTAGTTTAAAGATGACTTCAAGGGATAATTTCGGTTAATGGTTTGAAGATCTCAGAGGGATAGATTCAGAGGTTCTTCCAGTCTCAATACATCCAGTAAGTCTGGATTCTGTGAGAATTTGAAGTTCTGTTCCAACTTTTCCCCTTTCAATCAGGATTCACCTATTGATTTCTTGATCAAAGCATTTGGTAATTGTAGCCAGGCACCAGCAAATTATTAACTGAACTCGTTAGTTTTCATTAAGGTTCACTCTTTGTGTTGTACAGTTCTATGGGTTTTCACAAATGCATAATATCTTATATCTACCATTTCAGTATCAACAAATGAATGCTAATTAAGTTACTAATACGCTCATACATGTTAATGGTTATTTTATAAAATGTTTTAAAAAAATTTTTATGTCTATAGAGACTGATATAGAACACTTGACAAATGCTGTTGGAAAAGATATAATAAAGGAGACACAATTAAAGAGTCGACGTGGTAAGAACACAAGAACTTTTCAAGACTAACTTCTCATGCTTTCTTTTTCTTCCCTGGATTTTAATTAAGTACGGACCTTTAGTAACAGTAGTACCTATAAAATATTACATGGGTGAAAGTCTTTATTTAGTGGAACTCTAGTATTTACTAGCCATGGAAAATTAGCTAGATACTATTAGTTTTAGAACAGATTCATTTAGGAAATAATCCATACAAGTCCAATGCTATTGTAATTTTACAATATGCTTGATGCAAGTATTTTCAAAGCTATTATACTCACTTTCTTTTTTTTTAAATTCCTTTGTGTTTTGGGTGAAAGTTTACAGTGCAGATTAGTTTATCATTCAAAAATTTATACACAAATTGTTTTGTGACATTGTTTGTACTCCTTGCAAAGTGTCAGCCTTTTGCCACATTCCCTGTCCTCCCTGGGTTCTCTGTGTCCATTCATCCAGTTTTCCTGTCCCTTCTTGCCTTCTCATCTTTGCTTTTGGGCAGGTGTTGCTCTTGTGGTCTCAGTACTTGATTGAACTAAGAAGCATGTCCCTCACATGTGTTATTGTTTATTTTATAGGCCTGTCTAATCTTTGATGAAACGGTGGACTGCAGGAGTGGTTTCAGTTCTAAAGTTAGCAGGGTGTCCAGGAGCTATAGTCTCAGGATCCTCCAGTCTCTGTCAGCCCAGTAAATGCGGTCTTTTTTTGTGAATTTGAATTTTGTTCTACATTTTTCTCCTGCTGTGTCCAGGATCCTCTATTGTAATCCCTGTCAGAGCAGTCGGTGGTGGTAGCTGGACACCATTTAGCTCTTCTGGGTTCAGGCTGGTGGAGGCTGTGGTTCATGTGGTCCTTTAGTCCTTTGGACTAATATTTTCCTTGTGTCTGTGGTTTTCCTCATTCTCCTTTGCTCTGGACAGGATGGGGCCAATAGATATATTTTAAATGGCCACTTGCAAGCTTTTGAGATCCCAGACAATATTCACCAAAGTAGAATGCAGAACATTTTCTTTATGAGATATGCCAGTTGACCTAGATGTCCCCTGAGACCATGGTACCCAGCCGTCAGCCCCAGTTACTCAGTCCCTCAAAGTGTTTGGATGTGTCTAGGAAGCTTCTATGACTTTGCTTTGGTCAAGTAGTGTGGATGTCCCCTATATAGTGTGTTGTCTTTCCCTTCACTGAAGTTACTACCAAAGTTACTACTTGTCTACTCTCTAGTTAATGATTTTCTCTCCCCTCAACTCCCCTCCCTCGTAACAAAGATTTTTTTTTATTGTGTGTAAACCTATAATAGTGGTCTCATACAATATTTGTTCTTTTGTGATTGACTTATTTCACTCAGCATAATGCCCTCCAGATTCATCCATGTTGTGAGATGTTTTTCGGATTCATCATTGTTCTTTATTGTTGTGTAGTATTTCATTGTGTCTATGTACCATAATTTGTTTATCCATTCATCTTCTGATGGGCACTTAAGGTTACTTCCATATTTTTGCAGTTGTGAATAATGCTGCAATGAACATAGGTGTGCATATGTCTATTCATGTGACTGCTCTATATATTCGTAGGAGTAAGATTGCTGGATCATATGGTATTTCTGTATCTAGCTTTTTAAGAAGGGGCCATATCCTTTTCCATAGCAGTTGTAACATTTTACATTCCCCAGCAGTGCATAAGAGTTCCAATATCCCCGCAACCTCTCCAACATTTGTTATTTTTTTTTTTTTTTTTGATTCATGTGAGTAATGTGGGGGTGAGATGGTGTCTCGCAGTAATTTTGATTTGCATTTCTCTGATGGCTAAGATCACGAGCATTTGCTTGTGTGTCTGTTTTCTGCCTGACTGTCTTTTGTGAAGTGTCTGTTCATATTCTTTGCCCATTTTTTAATTGGGCTATTTGTCTTCTTGTTGCTGAGGTGTTGGAGTATTCTATAGATTTTAGAGATTAAACCCTTGTCAGATATGTTGTAGCCAAAAAATTTTTCTCAGTCTGTAGGTTCTCTTTTTACTCTTTTGGTGAAGTCTTTTTTTTTTTTTTAATGGTACTTTACATGAAGGTTTACTAGTTTCTCATTAAACAGTTAGTACACATAATGTTTTAAGACATTGGTTAACAACCCCACAACATGTCAACACTCTCCCTTCTCGACTTTGGGTTCCCTATTATCAGCTTTCCTGTCCCCTCCTGCCTTCTAGTCCTTGCCCCTGGGCTGGTGTACACCGTTAGTCTTGTTTTGTTTTATGGGCCTGTTTAATCTCTTGCTGAAGAGTGAACCTCAGGAGTGACTTCATTACTGAGCTAAAAGGGTGTCCAGGGGCCATACTCTCGGGATTTCTCTAGTCTCTGTCAGGCCAGTAAGTCTGGTCTTTTTTTGTGAGTTAGCATTTTGTTCTACAGTTTTCTCCAGCTCTGTCCAGGACCTTCTATTGTGATCCCTGTCAGAGCAGTCAGTGGTGGTAGCCAGGCACCATCTAGTTATACTGGACTCAGTCTGGTAGAGGCTGTGGTAGATGTGGTCCATTAGTCCTTTGGGCTAATCTTTCCCTTGTGTCTTTAGTTTTCTTCATTCTCCCTTGCCTGAAGGGGTTAGACCAGTGGAGTATCTTAGATGGCCACTCACAGGCTTTTAAGACCCCAGACGCTGCTCTTGGTGAAGTCTTTTGATGAGCATAAGTGTTTAATTTTTAGAAGCTCCCAGTTATCTAATTTATTTTCTGGAGTTTGCACGTTATTAGTTGTAGTCTGTATTGTATATATGACATGTATTAGGTCCCCTAGTGTTGTCCCTGTTTTGTCTTCTATGATCTTTATCATTTTAAGTTTTATATTTAGGTCTTTGATCCATTTTGAGTTAGTTTTTGCATATGGTGTGAGGTATGGGTCCTGTTTCTTTTTTTTACAGATGCGCATCCAGTTTTGCCAGCACCGTTTGTTAAAAAGACTGTCTTTTTCCCATTTAATAGACTTTGGTCCTTTGTCAAATATCAGCTGACCAAAGGTGGATGAATGTACATCTGGGTTCTTGATTCTGTTCCATTAATCTATATGTCTGTCATTGTATGTACCAGTACCAGGCTGTTTGGACTACTGTAGCTATATAGTAGGTTCAGAGATGATGTAGTATGAGGCCTCTTACTTTGTTCCTTTTCTTCAATAATTCTTTGCTTGTGCGGGGCCTCTTTCTTTTCCATATAAAGTTAATGATTAGTTTTTCCATCTAGTTAAAGAATATTGTTGGTATTTGGATTGGGATTGCATAATATCTGTAGATCCCTTTGGTTAGAATTGACAGTTTCACAATGTTGAATCTACCTATCCATGAGCATGGTATGTTTTTCCATTTATGTACCTCTCTTTTGGTTTCTTGCAATAGTGTTTTGTAGTTTTCTTTGTATAGGTCTTTTATGTCCCTGGTTAGATTTATTCCTAAGTATTTTATCTTTTTAGGGACTATTATAAATGGTATTGTTTTCCTGATTTCCTTTTTGAAGTTCTCTTTGTTGGTGTATGGGAATCCAAGTGATTTTTGTATGTTTATCTTGTATCCTGCTACACTGCTGAATTTTTCTATTTTTTCCAGTAGTTTTCTTGTGGAATCTTTGGGGTTCTCTATGTATAATATCACATCATCTGTAAATAGGGATAGTTTTACTCCTTCCTTTCCCATTTGGATACCCTTTATTTCTTTTTCTTGCCTTTTTGCTCTAGCTACGACTTCCAGCACAGCATTAAATAGGAGTGGTGATAAAGGGCATCCTTGTCTTGCTCCCATTTTCAGTGGGAATACTTTCAGCTTCTCTCCATTGTGAATGATGTTGGATGTTGGGTTTGGGTAGATACCCTTTATTATGTTGAGAAATTTCCCTTGTGTACCTATTTTATTGAGAGTTTTTATCAGGAATTGGTGTTGGACTTTGTCAAATGCCTTTTCTGCATCAATTGAGATGATCCTGTGATTCTTTTCTTTCCTTTTATTTATGTGGTGGATTACGTTGATTGATTTTCTAATGTTGAACCATCCTTGCACACCTGGTATGAGTCCTACTTGGTCATGGTGTATTATTTTTTTGATATGATGCTAAATTCTATTGACTAGAATTATGTTGAGAATTTTTGCATCTATATTCATGAGATATATTGGTCTGTAATTTTCTTTTTTTATCATGTCTTTGCCTGGCTTTGGTATCAGGGTTATACTGGCTTCATAGAATGAATTCAGGAGTATTCCTTCCTTTTCTATGCTCTGAAATAGTTTGAGTAGTACTGGTGTGAGCTCTTCTCTGTATGTTTTGTAGACTTCTCCAGTGAAGCCATCCAAGGTTTTTTTTTAATTTATTTTTGTATTTGTTGTTGTTGGGAGATTTTTTATTACCTCTTCAATCTCTTCTCTTGTTATGAGTCTATTCAGATTTTCCACCTCAGTTTGTGTTAGTTTAGATAGGTAGTGTGTTTCTAGAAATGTTTCCATTTCCTCTAGTTTCTCAAATTTGTTGGAGTGCAGTTTTTCATAGTACTCTGTTATGATCCTTTTTATTTCAGTTAAGTCTGTCGTAATGTCTCCCATTTCATTTCTTATGTGGTTTATTTGCTTCCTTTCTTATTTTTCTTTTGTCAGTTTGGCCAAAACTTTGTTGATTTTGTTGATCTTTTCAAAGAACCAACTTTTGACCTGGTTGATTCTTTCTGTTGTTTTTCTATTCTCTATTTCATTTATTTCTCCTCTATTCTTTATTATTTCCTTTCTTCTGGTGCCTTTGGACTTCTTTTCAATTTATTTTTCCATTTGCTTGGGGTATAGGGCTATCACTTTGATTTTGGCCCATTCTTCTTTTCTGATGTGTGCATTTATTGTATAAATTGACCCTTGAGCATTGCCTTTGCTATGTCCCAAAGGTTTTGGTATAATAAGTTTTCATTCTCATTTGATTCAAGGAATTTTTTTATTCCATCTTGATCTCTTTCTATTAGCCAGTTGTTTTTCAGTTTTGATGTATTTGATTTTTTTTCTCCTTGCTCTTCCTGTTATTGACTTCTACATTTATGGCCTTGTTATCAGAGAGAGTGCTTTGTACTATTTTGATGTTTTGGATTTTATTGAGGCTTTCTTTGTGGCCTAAAATGTGGTCTATTCTGGAGAATGTTACATGTGCATTGGAAAAGAATGTACACTTTACTGTTGTTGGGTGGAGTGTTCTATATATGTCTGTGAGGTCAGTTGGTGGATTTGGGCCTTTAGGTCTTCTGTATCTTTGTTGAGTTTCTCTCTAGATGTTCTATCCTTTACCTACAGTGGTGTGTTGAAGTCTCCTACTATTATTGTGAAACTATCTATTTCTCTTTTCCGTGCTGTTCAAATTTGTGTTATGTATTTTGGAGCCCCGTTGTTGGATGCGTAGATATTAAGGTTATGTCTTCTTGGTGGATTGTCCTTTTAATCATTATATAATGTCCTTCCTTATCTTTTATGGTTGAATTTGCCTTAAAGTCTATTTTACCTGAGATTAGCTTTGCCATTCTTGCCCTTTTTTGGTTTCTGTGTGCTTGATATATTTTTTCCATCCTTTGATATTTAATATTTTTATGTCTTTGTGTCTAGGGTGTGTATCTTGTAGACAGCGTATTGATGGGTCATGTTTTTTTAATCCATTCTGCCACTCTCTGTATCTTTACAGGTGCATTTAAGCCATTTACATTCAGTATTATTATCAATACGTATAAGTTTATTGCTGTCATATATTTGTGCTTTTTTTGTGGGACAGATGTTTTCTTTGTTCCTCTTACTTTCTTGTGCGGAGTTCCTTTTGTTTGTGGATTTTCTTTTCTTTCATCATTATACATTTTGTGTTTACTGAGACTTTGTTTTTCTTTTTTATTCTGATGGGTAGGTGTGTTAACTTTCTTTGTGGTTACCTTAAAATTTATCCTTATCTTTCTAAGTGTTAACCAGTCGTTTATTATTTAATATCACCTTGACTTCCTCTCCATTTGAAAGTTCTATACCTACACCATTTATTCTCCCTTTTATTGTTTTGATGTCATCATTTACAGATTGACATCTCTGTTTCTCTGTTGTCATGGATTGAATTGTGTCCCCCTAAAATATCTGTCAACTTGGCTAGGTCATGATTCCCAGAATTGTATGATTGTCCACCATTTTGTCATCTGATGTGATTTCCCTATGTGTTGTAAATCCTGTCTCTATGATGTTGATGATATGAGATTAGCAGCAGTTATGTAAACTCAATCTACAAGATTATATTGTGTCTTAAACCCATCTCTTTTGAGATATAAAAGAAAGAAGCAAGCAGAGAGACTGGGGGATCTCATACTGCCAAGAAAGCAGCACCAGGAGCAGAGCGCGTCCTTTGGACCTGGGGTTCCTGCGCAGAGATTCTCCTAGTCCACGGAAAGATTGACAATAAGGACCTTCCTCCAGAGCCTACAGAGAGAGAAAGCCTTCCCCTAGAGCTGACACCCTGAATTTGGACTTCAAGCCTACTAGACTGTGAAAGAATAAATTTCTCTTTGTTGAAGCCATCCACTTGTGGTATTTCTGTTAAAACAGCACTAGATGACTAAGACACCCGTTTTAAGTCTTTTAGCTTTTTTTTTTTTTTTTTGAGAGTTTTTTTATCTAGGTTGGTGTCTGGCTGATGCCATCCTGTGTACTAGACTCTGGTTACTGTCTCATGTTATTGGTTCTCTTATCAAAGGACTCCCTTTAATATTTCATGTAAGTTTGGTTTGGTTTTTACAAATTCCTTTAATATCTGTTTCTCTGGAAATGTCCTAATTTTGCCATCATATTTGAGAGAGAGTTTTACATGATATGTTATTCTTTGTTGACAGTTTTTTTGTTTCAAGATTTAATATATATAATTACATTGCCCTCTTTCCTGCATGGTTTCTGCCAAGTAATCAGAGCTTAGTCTTATTGTTTCCCCTTTGTAAGTGACTTTTCATTTTTCTGGAGCTCCTCTCATGATTTTTTGTCTTTCGTTTTGGCAAGTTTGACTTTGACATTTCTTGGAAACTTTATTTTGGGGTCTGTCGTCTCTTGGGTTCATTGAGCTTCTTAAATGGTCAGCTTTTTGTCTTTCATGATATTTGCAAAAATTTCTTCCCATAAATCTTCAGCAGTCTTCTCTATGTTTTCCATTTTCTCCCCCTTTCTGGAACTTTGATCACGTGTAAATTTTTGCTCTTGATATGTCCCACATAATTCTTATTTTTCTTCATTCTTTTCTCTTTTCCTCAAAGTGACATCTGTGAATTTGTCTTTAATCTCACTGTTCCTGTCTTCCATTGTTTCAAATTTGCTTCTAAAACTTTCTATTGATTGTGCATTTCTGAAATTTTGTTGTTAATCTTTTGGATTCTGATTGCTTTTTTTGTATGAATTCTATTTGTTTATTTTGACGTTTTGTTCTTGTGTTATTTTCCTGAATTATTCTGTTGCTTTGTCCATGTTTTCCTTGATTTTCGCTATATTTTAGTTGGTTTTGTCTCTGTTTTCCTTGGACTCTTTCATAATCTCTTGTAGAGCTCTAAATATTAGTCTTTTGAATTCCATATCAGGTAGTGGAACTTTTCTTCTCCCAATAGGTCATCTGATTATTTTGGTCCCTTGTTGGAACCATCTTGTCCTGCTTTTTTATATGTTATTGTCTGCTGTCTCCATGACAGTAGGGTATTATTTTATTTATTGATTGATTGTATATTGGTTTTGTCCTACTTATTTGTTTTGTTTTGGTATGTCAGGATGAGTGGGCAAGGCATACTTTGCTGATTGCTTATCTATGGGCCTGATAGCTCTCACCACTTTGTCCGGGTTGGCAGGGCAGCAGCAGTAAGGGTGAGCCCACTTTGCTGTTCACTGGTTTGGCAAGGTGGCTGAGGGCAGACTGGGCAGGAGCTGTCTGCCTCCTGATATTGGTCAGTGGTTTGGAAGCATTCACAGCCCCTCACCGGATAGGCAGGAGTGTCTGACAGGTAGTAGCAAGGGCTCTCTTCCCACCATTCAGCAACTGTTTGAGTGGTGGGAGGGGAGGAGGAGTGGGGCCTGGTGCAACAGTGGACCTGAGCACTGATAATGCTCTAGCTGTGATGGCATGGCTGGGGCCAATTGGAAGAGGGTAGCATATGAGGCTGGGGGGTTGGAGGAGAAAAAAGAGAAGAGAGGGAAAGAAGAAAAAGGGTAGCCGGTGGGTGGGGGGAAGGGAAAAGCTGACGACCAGCAAGAAGGGGGTGGGGGGAGGTGGTGTATGGGGCTAGGTGAGAGGTAGAATGAAAAGTAAGAGAAAAATGGAAAAAAAATTGTGGCACAGTGGGGGCTGGTGGGTGCGAGTGGGGCAGACCTGGGGCAGTAGCAGGCCAGTGCACCAGTGGCACTCTGTCTTTGGTGGTATGGTGGGTGCCAGTGGCAAAGGGGGGAGGTAGTGTATGGAGCTCGGTGAGAGGGAGAAAGAAAAGGAAGAGAGGAAAATAATAAAATAAATTAAATGTAAAAATAAATAGAAAAACTGGCTGCACAGTGGGGGCCACTGAGTAGTGGCAGGGTGGGCCTGAGGGCCACTGGGAAGGAAGGTGAGGTGACATATGGAGCTAGATGGGAGGGAGAAAGAAAACAAAGAAGAGAAAGAAAAATAAGCAAAAAAATAAAAATAAATGGCAGCATGGCGGGAGCTGGCAGGTGGGGGTGGGGCAGACCTGGGGCAGTGACGGGCTGGTGGCTCTCTAACCCTGGCAACATAGCAGGGGCCAGCAGGAAGGGATTGAGGTGGCATATGGGACTAGGTGGGAGGGAGAACGAAAAGGAAGAAAAGGGAAAAAAACGGTGTGGCAAGAGTTGGTGGGTGGGGGCTGGGTAGACTCAAGGTGGCAGTGGGCTGGTGGCTCTCTAGCTGAGGTGGTGCAGCATAGCCTGGCAGGGAGTGGTAGTGGAGGGGTATGAGGATAGGCGGGAGGCAGAAAAGGAAGAAAGGGGGAAAAATGGAACGGTACAAGCCAGCAGGTGGGGGTAGGGCAGCCCTGGGGTGGCAGCAGGCTGGTGGCTCTCTACCCAGGGCTGTCTGGCATGGCCCAGAGGGAAGGGGTAGAGGTGAGGTATGGGGCTATGTGGGAGGGAGAAAGAAATGGAGAAAAATAGCATGGCAGGAGCTGACATGTGGGGGTGGGGTCGACCTGGGTGGTGGTGGGCTGGTGGCTCTCTGCCAAGGCAGCACAGCGTGGTCTGGGAGGAAAGGGTAGAGGTAGCATACGGGACAGAAGGGTGAGGTGTGGGGGAGCATGTTTCTCTGGTTACCAGATACTCTGTCTCCTGTTGGGAGCTTCATGAAGTTGCCTTCCCATACCTCCTGTCTGGGGTTGTTGATGTTGGCTATGTTCCAAGATAGTAACGCTGTGCCATGTTAGTTGGCAGAGCACCTCCGCTCAGCATCTCTCTTCGTTCTCTGTTTTCCTTCAGTTTCTTCTTCCATTCGGTGTTTGATCTAGTTCTTTATCCCTTCATATGATGCTTAGGGTTCTAGGATTGACATTTGTATTTGTTTTACTTAGTTTTTGGGTCTTTGGTGCAGGGGGACGGCATGATGCATATGTTTACGGCGCCATGTTGGTTCCACCTCCTCACCTTCTATTTCTGGCTTAGATAGTCAAGTTACTTTAATTTTCAAAAGCAGAATGGCTAGTGATTAATGTGATAAGGAGAATATAACAGATAGTTATTTCATTGGTTATTAATTCACTCTTTATGATTAAGATGGCAGACAAATTTATAATAGCTCAGCTGCAGTATAGTTCTTTAGTTGTGTTATAAAGTTCAGAGATTACATTATTGCTTTTAGTCCTGAAGAAACAGTATTAAACATAAACTTCTTTATGATCCAAGAAAGACTATATAGTTATGAACTTTTTGCAGAATTAATATTGAAAGCTAAAATATGAAAATAGCTGAAATCTCAGAGCCAAAATATGTATTCCAACTGAAATTTAAGAATTGAGGCAAGATATCTGTAACTTTAGTTTTGAATGCTGCATTTATTTTAATATATTCACACCTTTATTACTTTTAAAAATTGAATAAAAATATTTGTTCAGACAGCTCATATCTGACAGAAATCTGGTGTTCTTTCTCAGAAGGAAATTGTTTCAGTCAAGTATTCAGATCGTTTTTTTGTTTTTACTCTATAAGAACTGGTAGATTATGATGAGCCATATTTCCGTGTCCTTAATTTTCAAGATATTTTTGGTTAGGGTCTCTCTTTTTTTTTTTTTTTTTAAAAACTTCATTGTTATATAATAATTGACTCCTTGTCAATTTGGGATAACAGCCTTACACAAAGGAATAAAATGCTCTTGCTTAAATTCAGTCAATTTAAAATATCATGCCGGTTAAGAGCCACTGTGCTAATTAACTTACACATATTAATAAACAATATATAATCAAAATGTTCTAGATAAAATTTAAAATGTAGAAATTGGCAAGAGAAAAGGGGTTGAAAAGAGAATACAGACCAAAGACAGAAATATTCTGGTTCAAAATAACATGGGATTGGGATAAATATAAGAATTAAGAAAGATGCTATTAAGGAACATAGAGCAAAGGCAGAGAAGAGATAATGATGAAATGGTTTTATAGATTGGAGAAATAAACAAGTGGTTAAACACTAAAATATAGGAAGAAGAAATTACAAATGCAGTGGTAAAGATTAAAACATGGAGTTTGGGGAGTGGTGTGTGAAGTCATAGAATCTTCATGGTATTTTTCTTTTTTAATTTTATTTTAGGTACGCACTTATTTAAAAACATGGATCTATTGACACAACATCAAGAAGACAAGCAAATTGCCTCAAGTAAATTCCCAATAAAAGTGATCACTTTATCACTATTTGAAAAACAAGGTAAAGATTATACATAAAGATATAAATATCTAATTACCTAGAATAGTTTTTGTAGTATGCTTTTTCATTTTACTCTTTTAAAAATATTTTATTGTGTTTAAGGTGAAAGTTTACATGACAAATTAGGTTCCCATTTAACAATTTCTACATGAATTATTTAGTAATATTGGTTACATTTTTCACAATGTGTCATTATTCTTATTCATGCTGTTATAGTTGTACCATTTTCAGTACTCTAGTTTCCCTGCCCCCTTATCTTCTTTTCTTTGCTTTAGAGTAATTTTTGACCATTTGGTCTCTTATAGATGAATTTTTTTAAGAAGATCATTACTTATAGATATTTATTTATTTTATGAGTCAAATCTATTATTTAGCTAAAAGGTGACCTCAAGGGATAATTTCAGTTTAAGATTTAAAATGTATCTCAGAGTGATAGTCTCAGGGAGTCCTCTAGTCTCAACTGGTCCAGTATGTTTGGAATTTTTAAGAGTTTGAGTTCTATTCCACATTTTTCTCTCATTCTATAAGGATCCATCTAATATGACCCTGATCAGAACAGTCGGTAGTGGTAGCTGGGAAGTATCTAGTTCTGGTCTCAGGGTTCTTCCCTGAGTCTTTGGTTTCTTTCTTTCTTTTCTGTTCCAGATGAATAGAAACCAATAGTTATACCTTGGATGGCTGCTCACAAGCTTTTAAGACCCCAGACACTACTGGCCACATTTGGATGTAGAAAATACACATTATGAACTATATTATTCCAATTACCTGAGCTATTCCATGAGACTATGGTCCTAAGTCTTCAAACCCCGAAAATCAATCTCATGAGGTTTTCAGTTATGTCTAAGAAGTATCCATACCTGTGTCCCCTATGTGGTTTATTATGTATATGGATATACATGCATGCACACACATACCTATATGTACACATGCCTATAGATACTTCCATCTGGGCATACATATGTACCACATATTCATACTCACATATTTATATGCCTATATACACATTTGTGTAACTATACACATTTTTTGGTTGTTGTTGGCAAATTATAGTTCTTATATTCTTTACCAAAGACATCCTTTTCTCTTGTGCACTTCTTAGTGACATCATTTACCTTGGTTAAGCTGTGCACTTCACCCATATTTGATGCTCCTTTTCCCATCACCAAAACTAACAAGTATCTACAATCTTGATAGTGCTTTTCCCTCCCCCACACCCATCCCACAAATGAACATTGGTATATGTATCTATTCTCGTCTTCTTATAAAAATGCAAGCATACAATATTGTCCTTTTGTGATTGACTTGCTTCACTCAGCATAATGACCTCCAGATTCATCCACATTATACAATGTTTTGAGGAGCCATCATTATTCTTTATGACTACTTAGTACCTTATTTTTACACAAACAACGCACACCTACATTCGTTAGCCAACCATATCCTCCTCCCGCAAGTTATTTTTTATGCACACTATGCTGATTTTTTTACAAGAACATGTAAAAAAACAAAATGGTATAGCAGTGCTTATCAAAATACCTCACAGGGGGAGTGCACGGTTGGCAAACAAACGTAGAAGGTGCACATTATTTGCCTAAAAATATGGTATTCCATTGTATGTATGTAACACATTTTGTTTATCAATTCATGCATTGATGGGCACTTAGGTTGTTTCCATCTTTTTGCTATTGTGAACAATGCTACAGTGAACATAGGGTTGCTATGAGTTGGGATCCACTAGATGGCAGTGGGTTTGGTTGGTTTTGGGAATATAGGTGTGAATATGTCTATCCATGTCACTGCTATTAGATTCTAGAGTATGTATCTAGAAGTGAGATTACTGGATCATAACGTATTTCTATTTCTAGTTTTTTGAGGAAGTGCCATACTATTTTAAAATCCCAGCAGTAATGGATAACGGTTCCAGTCTCCCCACAACCTTGCCAGCATTTATTGTTTTCTGTTTTATTTTTTTGATCAGTACAGTTTTTGCAGGAGTGAGATAGTATCTCATTGTAATTTTTCATTTTACTCTTTATGAAATATTTTAAACATTCATGTAATTATAAAGATTAATATAAAAGTACATTATTATGATTTTCTATGTTGTCCTAATCCCATTCCCTCCTTTTTTAAATTTTATCATATATCTATGCAGTCATAAAGTATGTATAATTATGGTTTGTGAAATTATTCCCCCATACATCTGTCAGTTTGTTGTACTGTGGGGCTTTGTGTGTTGCTGTGAAGCTGGAACCTATGCCACCAGAATTCAAATACCAGCAAGGTCACCCATGGTGGACAGGTTTCAACTAAGATTCCAGACTAAAACAGACTAGGAAGGACCTGGCGGTCTACTTCTGAAAAAAATTAGCCAGTGAAAACCTTATGAATAGCAACAGAACACTGTCTGATATAGTGCTAGAAGATGAGCCCCTCAGGTTGGAAGGCACTCAAAAGAGAACTGGGTAAGAGCTGCCTCCTAAAAGTAGAGTCTACCTTAATGACGTGCATGGAGTAAAGCTTTCGGGACCTTCATTTGCTGATGTGGCATGACTCAAGATGAGAAGAAACAGCTGCAAACATCCATTAATAATTGGAACATGGAATGTACCAAGTGTGAATCTAGTAAAATTGGAAACCCTCAGAAATGAAATGGAACACATAAACATCAGTATCCTAGGCATTAGTGAGCTGAAATGGACTGGTATTGGCCATTTTGAATCAGACAATCATATGATCTGCTATGCTGGGAATGACAACTTGAAGAGGAATGGTATTGCAGTCATTGTCAAAAAGAACATTTCAAGATCTATCCTGAAGTACCATGCCATCAGTGATAGGATAATATCCATACACCTACAAGGAAGACTAGTTAATACATTTACGCACCAACCACTCAGGCCAAAGATGAAGAAACTTAAGATTTTTACTAATTTCTGCAGTCTGAAATTGATCAAATGTGCAATCAAGATGCATTGATAATTACTGGTGATTGGAATGTGAAAGTTGGAAAAAAGAAGGATCAGTAGTTAGAAAATATGGCCTTGATGATAGAAACAATACTGGTGATCACACAACAGAATTTTTCGAGACCAACAACTTCTTCATTGCAAATACCTTTTTTCAACAACATAAACAGCAGCTATACACATGGACCTTGCCCAGTGGAATACACAGGAATCAAATCGACTACACCTGTGGAAAGAGATGATGGAAAAGCGCAATATCATCAGTCAGAACAAAACCAGGGGCCAACTGCGGAACAGAGCATCAATTGTTCATACGCAAGTTCAAGTTGAAGTTGAAGAAAATTAAAACAAGTCCATGGCACCCAAAATACAACCTTGAGTATATCCCACCTGAATTTAGACAACAACTCAAGAATAAATTTTACGCATTGCACACTAATGACTGAAGACCAGAGAAGTTGTGGAATGACATCAAGGACATCATACATGAAGAAAGTGAGAGGCCATTAAAAAGACAGAAAAGAAAGAAAAGACCAAAATGGATGTCAGAAGACTCTGAAAGTTGCTCTTGAACATTGAGTAGCTAAAGCAAATGGAAAAAATGATGAAGTAAAAGAGCTTAACAGAAGATTTCAAAGGGCGGCTTGTGAAGACAAAGTAGAATATTCTAACAAAATGTGCAAAGACCTGCATTTCTCAAGGTGGAAGAACTGAAGAAAAATTCAAGCCTTGAGTTGCAATTTTGAAGGATTCTGTGGGGAAAATATTAAATGATGCAGGAAGCATCAAAAGAAGATGGAAGAAAAACCCAGAGTCACTATACCAAAAAGAACTGGTCAATGTTCAACCATTTCAGGAGGTAGCATATGATAAGGAACTGATGGTACTGAAGGAAGAAGTCCAAGCTGCACTGAAGGCATTGGTGAAAAACAAGGTTCAGGAATTGACAGAATACCAGTTGAGATGTTGCAATAAATGGATGCAGCACTGGAGGTGCTTACTTGTCTATGCCAAGAAATCTGGAAGTTAGCTACCTAGTCAACCAACTGGAAGAGATCCATATTTCTGCCTATTCCAAAGAAAGGTGATCCAACTGAATGCAGAAATTATCAAACAATAACATTAACATCACAAGCAAGTAAAATTTTGCTGAAGATCATTAAGAGCAGCTACAGCAGTACATTGACAGAGAACTGCCAGAAATTCAAGCCGGATTCAGAAGAGGACATGGAACCAGGGATACCATTGCTGATGTCAGATGGATCCTAGTTGAAAGCAGAGAATATCAGAAAGATGTTTACCTGTGTTTTACTGACTATGCAAAGACTGTGTGGATCATAAGAAATTACGGATAACATTGAGAAGAATGGGAATTCCAAAACACTTAATTGTGCACATGAGGAACCTGTACTTAGACAAAGAGGCAGTTGCTTGAACAGAGCAAGGGGATACTGCATGGTTTAAAGTCAAGAAAGATGTATGTCAGGGTTATATCCTTTCACTATATTTATTCAATCTGTATGCTGAGCAAATAATCTGAGGGCTGGACTAATGAAGAACACGGCATCAGGATTGGAGGAAAACTCATTAACAACCTGCAGTATGCAGATGAGACAACCTTGCTTGCTGAAAGTGAGGAGAACTTGAAGCACTTACTGATGAAGATTAAAGACTACAGCTTTCAGTATGGGTTACTCTTCAACATAAAGAAAACAAAAATCCTCACAAATGGACAAGTAAGCAACATTGTGATAAACAGAGAAAAGATTGAAGTTGTCAAGGATTTCATTTTACTTGGATCCACAATCAACACTCATGGAAACAGTAGTCAAGAAATCAAATGACACATTGCATTGGACAAATCTGCTGCAAAAGACCTTTAAAGTGTTAAAAAGCAAAGATGTCACTTTGAGGACTCAAGTGTGCCTGGCCTAAGCCATAGTGTTTTCTATCGCCTCATATGCGTGCGAAAGCTGGACAATGAATGAGGAAGATGGAAGAATTGATGCCTTTGAATTGTAGTGTTGGCAAAGAATATTGAATATACACCATGGACTGCCAAAAGAATGAACAAATCCATCTTGGAAGAAATACAACCAGAATGCTCCTTAGAAGGAAGGATGGCAAGACTACGTCTCACATACTTTGACATGTTATCGGGAGGGATCAGTCCCTGGAGAAGGACATCATGCTTTGTAAAGCAGAGGGTCAGTGAAAAAGTGGAAGACCCTTAAGGAGATGCATTGGCACAGTGACTGCAACAATGGGCTCAAGCATAGCAAAGATTGTGAGGATGGTGCAGGACTGGGCAGTGTTTTGTTGTGTTGTATATAGGGTCACTATAAGTCAGAATCAACTTGATGGCAGCTAACAACAGCAGTGGAAGTATTTTCTAAAATTTTTTTGTGCCCTGTTTATATCTTCCTTTGTTGTTGAATTCCCCACATCCTGTTCTCCCCCACCACCCACATTACCCCAGGTCAATCATTCTTTATAAAAATGTGTATGTTATCTCTTCCTTTTCTTTGTTCTGTGTTCCTTGATGACATCTTTCTTGTGTGTATAATATAATACATAATAATACATACACTCATACATACACATGCATAACACCTCATTTTTCATCTTACTTTTCATTCAGCAATCTCTCAGGGAAATCCTCGCAGGCCTAAAAATGGTTTTAATTTATCCTTTTTACTGGCAGCATAATGTTGCATAGTATAGACTATTTTATTCTGTCATTTTTCTGTTAAAGGTATTGACATTTTTACTTTTTACCTCTTCTAAATATATCCATGTACATATATTCTAAGATACTGTTGCTTTTATTTCTTTGGAGGTAGAGTCCCAAGAGTGAGATTTCTTATTAAAGTGTATATGGATTTTAATATTGAAAGATATTTCCAGATTGTTTTTCTAAAGGGCTATTATAATTCACATTTTCACCAGCAGTCTGTGAAAAAAAAAAATGCTTTTTTTGTGCATAACCACTAGCCTTACAGGTTGTTTTTGTTCTTTTTTATTTATGCCCATCTGAGAATTATTAAGTGACACCTTAGTCTTATTTTAATGTTTATTTCCATGTTTGTTAGTTTTCTATTACTGCATAGCAAACAACCCCTAAATTCTGTAGCTTGAAACAATAACCATTTATGTAGCTCGTGATTTTGGGGTTAGCAACTTTAGCTGATCTTGGCTGGACTTACTTATGCAGCTGTAGTCAGCTTGTGATCAGTGACTCCACTTATATGACTGACAATTGGCTGGCTGTTGTTTGGGGCAATGGGGTTTATAGTCAGGGTCCAGTCAGGAGAAAGAAACCACACTAGTTGTTTGAACAGAGAGCAAGAATGTAAAGAATGATTAACTAAGAATAACGTTGTTAACTAGGTAACTGAGAGTGTAAAAGACTTTTAAGGTATCACGGAAGAAGCAGTTTCAGGATAAAGTTGCCCCCTCTGGGGATGAGCAGGGGGTATGGTTTGGCTGGTGCTGGTGTCTGATTTTTCGGGGTGAACTTTGACTCATACTGACTCAAGAGGGGTCACTGGCCATGTATTGCGAGTATCTCAGGGCCGTGGAGGTTTAATAAAACTGGTTCTGCAAATATTGGAAAAAAAATACAAACTGTTTTCATCTGATGGCATGACAGAGCTGCTGCTCCTAGGATAAAGAAGCATTGCTGGGATACTGCTGACAAGAATTGAAAAGAGACAGGAAGATCTCAGAAAGCCCACTGGAAACAAAATGTAGGAACAAATTCATTCTTTCTCCTCCAGTCTTTGGTCTTCCTCTTGCCCCCCTGTTTTCATTTAGATTTCTTGACACCCTTGTTGTAAATCAGTTGGCAGTAAATGTGAAAGTTTATTTCTGGACTTTCGATTCTATTTCATTGGTCAGTATGTCTATATTTATACCAGTACCATACTGTCTTGATTACTATAGCTTCATCATAAACCCATTGTCATCAAGTTGATTCCAACTCATTGCAACCCTATAGGACAGAGTAGAACTGCCCCATAGGGTTTCCAAGGAGCAGCTGGTGGATTCAAACTGCCATCCTTTTGATTAGCAGCCGTAGTGTTAATCGCTGTGCCACCAGGGCCTAAGTATTGAAATTAGGAACTGGGAGTCCTCCAACTTTGTTTTTGTTTTTCAAGATTGTTTTGGCTATTCTGAGTCTCTTGTATTTCATATGAATTTTAGATTCAATGTGTCATTTTCTGCAAATTTGGTTGGGATTTTGATAGGGATAATGTTGAATCTGTAGATATATTTCGGGAGTACTTCTATCTTAATATTATTAATTCTTCAGATTCATTAAAATGGAATGTCTTTCCATTTATTAGGTGTTCTTTAATTTCTGTCAATGATATTTTATAGTTTTCAGAGAAAAGTTTTGGACTTTTTTGTTAAATTTATTCCTAACTGTTTAAGGTTTGGATGCTATTGTAAATGATATTGTTTTCTTAATTTCAATATCAGATTGTCCATTGTTATAGAAATGCAATTGATTTTCCTATATTGATCTTGTATCTTGCAAGCTTGCTAAAGTTGTTTTATTCATTCTAATTTTTTAGTAAATTCCTTAAGATTTTCTGTAACTAAGACCATGTTATCTGCAAATAAAGATTATTTTACTTCTTCTTTTCTAACCTGGATTTTTTTAAAATATAATTTTCTTGCATAATTGCCACATATTTATCCTCTAGCTTAGTGCTGTAATGGTTAATTGCTCAGCTGCTAACCAAAAGAAAATCTTAGGGCTGTTCTACTCTGTCACATGCGGTTGCTATGAGTTGGAATTTACTTGATGGCACAACAACAACAGAAACAACAGTGTTAAATAGAAGGGATGAGAACAGACACCTTTGTCTTATTCCTGATCTTAGAGTAAAAGCATTCAATTGGTAAGGGAGCTCTGGTGGCGCAGTGGTTAAGAGCTATGGCTGCCAACCAAAAGGTCCACTGTTTAAATCCACCAGCTGCTCCTTTGAAACCTATGGGGCAGTTTTACTCTATCCTGTAGGATTGCTATGAGTTGGAATCGAATCAAATCGACCGCAACAGGTTTGTTTGTTTTTGGTTGTTGGTAGGTGCCCTTCAGTCAGTTCTGACTCATAGCGACCCTATGTACAACAGAACAAAATGCTACCCAGTCCTGTGCCATCCTCACAATTGTTGGTATGTTTGATCCCATTGTTGCAGTCACTGTGTCAATCCATCTTGTTGAAGGTCTTCCTCTTTTTCACTGACCCTCTGCTTTATCAAGCATGATGTCCTTCTACAGGGACGGGGCCCTCCTGATAACATGTCCAGTTAACGTGAGATGAAGTCTTGCTATCCTCACTTCTAAGGAGCATTCTGGCTATACTTCTTCCAAGACAGGTGTGTTCATTTTTCTGGCAGTCCATGGTATATTCAATACTCTTTGCCAACACCATGATTCAAATGCATCAATTCTTCTTCTGTCTTCCTTGTTCATTGCTCAGTTTATGAGGTGACTGAAAATATGATGGCTTGAGTCAGGCACACCTTAGTCATCAAAGTGACATCTTCGCTTTTTAACACTTGAAAGAGGTCTTTTGTGTCATCTGCATACTGTGGTCTGTTTATTAGTCTTCCTGCAATCCTGATGCCATGTTCTTCATTTAGTCCAGCTTTTCGCATTATTTGCTCAGCATACAGACTGAATAAGTGTGGTGAAAGGATACAACTCTGATGCACACCTTTTCTGATTTTAAACCCCTTAGTATCCCCTTTTTATGTTTGACTGACTGCCTCTTGGTCTGTGTACAGGTTCTGCCCATTTTTTGCATTGTTATCCATAATTTGTTATGATCCACACAGTTGAATACCTCTGCATCGTCAATAAAACTCAGGTAAACATTTTTCTGATACTCTCTGCTTCCAGCCAAGATCCATCTGATGTCAGCAATAATATCCCTTGTTCCGTGTTACCTTCTGAATCCAGCTTGAATTTCTGGAATTTCCCTGTTGATGTACTGCTGCAGCCACTTTTGAAAGATCTTCAGCAAAATTTTACTTGCATGTGATATTAATGATATGTTTAGATAATTTCCACATTCCACTGGATCACCTTTCTTTGGAATGGGCACAAATATGGATCTTTTCCAGTCAGTTGGCCAGGTAGCTGACTTCCAAATGTCTTGGTGTAGACTAATGATTGCTTCCAGCATTACATCCATTTGTTAAATCATCTGATTTTGGTATTCTGTCAATTCCTGGAGCCTTTTTTTTAGCCAGTGCCTTCAGTGCAGCTTAAACTTCTTCCTTAGTGCCATCCGTTCCTGATCATATGCTACCTCCTGAAATGGTTGAATGTCAACCAATTCTTTTTGGTATAGTGACTCTGTGTATCCCTTCCATCTTCTTTTGATGCTTCCTGCGTCATTCGATATTTTGCCCATAGACTCCTTCAAAATTGCAACTCGAGGCTTGAATTTTTTCTTCAGTTCTTCCAGCTTGAGAAATGCTGAGCATGTTCTTCCCTTTTGGTTTTCTAACTGCAGGTCTTTGCACATTTCGTTATAATACTCTACTTTGTCTTCATGAGCCGCCCTTTGAAATCTCCCGTTCAGCTCTTTTACTTCATTTTTTCCATTTGCTTTAGCTACTCAACGTTCAAGAGCAAGTTTCAGAGTCTCTTCTGACATCCGTTTTGGTCTTTCTTTTCTTTCCTGTCTTTTTAATGACCTTTTGCTCTCTTCATGTATGATATCCTTGATATCATCCCACAATTCTTCTGGTCTTCAGTCATTAGTGTTCAGTACACCAAATCTATTCTTGAGATGGTCTTTAAATTCAGGTGGGATATACTCAAGGTTGTATTTTGGCTGTCATGGACTTGTTTCAGTTTTCTTCAGTTTCAGCTTGAACTTACATATGAGCAATTGATGGTCTGTTCTGCGGTTGGCCTCTGGCCTTGTTCTGACTGATGATACCGAGCTTTTCCATCGTCTCTTTCCACAGGTATAGTCGATTTGATTCCTGTGTATTCCATTTGGCGAGGTCCATGTGTATCCTTGCCGTTTATGTTGTTGAAAAAGGTTATTTCCATTGAATAAGTTTTTGGTTTTTCAAAAATCTGTCATGCTATCTCTGGCGTTGTTTCTGTCACCAAGGCCATATTTTCCATCTACTGATAATTGTTCATTTCCAACTTTCGCATTCCAGTCACTAGTAATTATTAATGCATCTTTGATAATTGCATGTTTGATCGATTTCATACTACAGAAGTTGGTAAAAATCTTCAATTTCTTCACGTTTGGCATTAGTGGTTGGTGTGTAAATTTGAATAATAGTCATATTAACTGATCTTCCTTGTAGTTGTATGAATATTATTTTATCATTGACAGTGTTGTACCTCAGAATAGATCTTGAAATATTCTTTTTAATGACCAATGTGGCACCATTCCTATTCAATTTGTCATTCCTGGCATTGACCATGTGCTTATCTGATTCAGAATGGCCAATACCAGTCCATTTCAGTCTCACTAATGCCTAGGATATCAATCTTCAACCATTACATTTCTATTTTGACAACTCCCAATTTTCCTAGATTAATACTTCATGCATTCCACATACTGATTACTAACGGATTTTTGCAGCTGTTTCTTCTCATTTTTAGTCATGCCACATCAGCAAATAAAGATCCTGAAAGCTTTACTTTATCCACATCATTAAGGTCGACTCCACTTTCAGGAGGCAGCTCTTCCCCAGTCATATTTTGAGTGCCTTCCAACCTGAGGGCTTCATCTTCCAGCACTGTATCAGACAATGTTTCACTGGTATCCATAAAGTTTTCGTGGGCCAATTTTTTTTTTTTTTCAGAGGTAGATCACTACATCTTTGTCTCTAGTCTGTCTTAGTCTGGAAACTTCACTGAAACCAGTTGACCATGGGTTACCCACTGGCATTTGAATACTGGTGGCATAGCTTCCAGCATCACAGTAACATGCAAGCCACCACAGTACGACAAACTGAAAGACAAGTGGTGGAAGTATGATGTTAGCTATAGATTTTCTTAGATATTCTTTAACAGATTGAGGAAGTTTCCTTCTATTCCTAGTTTGTTGAGTGTTTTTATCATAACGAGTATTGAATTTTGTCAAATGCTTTGTCTAACGTTCATTGAGATGGCCATGTGTTTTTTGTCCTTTATCAATGTTGTGTATTATGTTATTGATTTTTGGATGTTAAACCAACCTTGCTTTTCTGTTATAAATCCCACTTTGCCATAGTATGTAATCCTTTCTCACATTGTTCTATTTGGTTTTCTACTACTTTGTTGAGGATTTTTATGTCTCTATCCATAAGATATATTGGTCTATAGTTTTTGTTTGTGTGTTTGTTTTTTGGTGATGTCCTTGTTTGGTTTAGGTATCAGGGTATGTAGCCACTGATGTTTCTTCTCATTAATTTTTAGTTTTTCTCTATAGAGATGTTCCCTGCTCTGCATAATTTATCAGTTAACCAATGATTTTGGTAGTGGCTACTTAGATACCTCAAGCTAGTAAGGCTTTCTTTCATCCTCTGATTCCAAATGGGTGTGTTGAGGAATGCATTCCAAAGTGTTGAAAGTTTGCAATTCTCATTTCCATTTTGTCTCTCACTTCTAGAATCTTTCTGTTACATTTCTAGATGCTCTGCCACCTACTTCAAATTAATACTGTCATAATTCCAATAGTATGTATAAACTTTGCTCCAGTATAGCTCCCTTCCCTCCTCTCCCTATTTATGCTAACATTGACATACATATCTTTATACCTTATGTGCTCAATAATAGTTTAATACTGTTTAAAACTTCTATACTTGTCTTTTAAATCTGTTAATAGCAGAAAAAAAGTATAAAATATGTGTATATTGTCTTTTATATTTACCTTTACAATTTACCTTTGCTAATTCTCTTAATTTCTTTATGTGGTTTTGAGTTTCCATCTGCTGTCATTTCTTTTCAGTCTGAATGACCTCTAGTTTTTCTTGTAAGACAACACTGCTAGCAACAAAATTTACCAGGTTTTGTTTATCTGGGAATGTCTTTGTTTTACCTTTATTTTTACTTCTGTCTGGTAAAGGTATAGAATTTTGCTACCCAAACCATGGGATATGGGAACAACCCCAGCAAACAGGTCACCAGCTTGTAGTTCTTATATATTCTTTAATTATTCTATAAGTGGTATCTTTATATATTACAATGGCCTTCTAGACAGTATATCTTAAATTAACACTTTTACCATTTTCTAGACAAGGCTAGAGCTTATAATACTTTTTAATTTTAGTAAACATTATTTTGAATCCCATTAGATATTATAATTTTATTTTAAATAATGAATATACTTTTAAAGTTATCCACATATGTTTTTTTGATGCTCTCGGTACTTTGCTTCCTATTACTCTAGTGAGATCATTTTTGTTCTGCCTCAAGAATTCCCTTTAGCAAATTTCTTTTAGTGAAATCCTGTGGGAAAGTCATATTTTTGTTTGACACAAAATGTGTTTCTTTATTGTTTTTATTTGAAGGATATTTTCACTGGGTATAGAATTCTAGGTTGACAGCTATTCCTGTCCAGCATTTTAAGGTTTTCATAGCTTTGTCTCCTGATTTTCATCAATTCTGTTGTAAAGTATGGTCTAAGTCTTATTCTCACTGCTTTGAAAGTCATATATCTTTTTTCTGTGGTTCTTTTCAAGGTTTTTTATTTGTATTTTTAGTGTTTTACTATGAGGTGCCTCAGTGTGTAGACTTTTATCTTTCATGTCTCTTGGGGCTTCTGGAATATGTAGTTTGGTATCTTTTGTCAATTTTGAAAAATCTTAGCCAATATCTCTTTTAATATTGCTTCTGAACCATTCTCTCTTTCTTATTTTGAAACTTCAAGATACATCGTGCATTTTTCCCCATGTCTCTTATGCCCTTTTCTGTAATTTTCATTTTTGTTTTGCTCAGTGCTGTTTACTTCAATATTAATGTTTGTTTATCTGTATTTTGGTTCTTTATTTTTGCCTCTTACATTCTGTATCTACTCTTTGTTTAAAATCTATGTATTAACTTCTTAATTTTAGTTAGTATATTTTTCAGTCCTAGTATTTCATTTGATTCTTTTTAATGCATTCTAATTCTTTGGTGAAAATTCCATCTTTTCTTGAACATATTAATCATAGTATTTTAAAATCTGTATCTGATAACTCCAGTAATTATCACTTGTAGATCTTGTTGAAAGGTTAGTCTGATACCAGCTATACAGTCAGAACTAGATGGATAAGTTCCATTAATTTTTAACTTCAATTATCATATGCTCTCATTTCTAACAGATCTTTTTATTCTTCAAATATATTTTTTCAGTCTTTTAGTGTCATGTTTCTTGTTAATATTTACAAGCTTTCGCTCTCTCTTTTTTCTTTACATGCATTAAAACCCAAAAAAACCAAACCTGTTGCTGTCAAGTCAATTCCATCTCATACTGACCCTATAGGACAGAGTAGAACTGCCCCTCAGGGTTTCCAAGGAACGATTGGTGGATTCAGACTGCTGACCATTTTGGTTAGCAGCCAAATGCTTAATCACTGTGCCAGGTAGAAGCTCACATATTTTTGGGCTTAGCAGAAATTTATAAGTTAAATGATTTCACTTCATTTTTGGCCTCCAGATTACCTTTTTATGACATCTCAGTAATACATTTTAAAATAGATTTTTAATCTAGTACTTGTTGGAATTAGATCGTTTGGGATAGCTAGTCTTCTATACCACCTGTATACAAAATTACATTTAACTTTTAATATCAAGATGTATCAAAACAACTGCATAGAAACAATCTAGCCAGGACACTTTTGTGAAAATTAAGAGAGAGAATAAATATGAATTTGACAGTATGGGACTGTCACCCTAACATGCATTAAGATTTTATTTTTAGTGGCTTACAAATCCTCCTTAGCTTTTACCCTTATCTGACAAGTTGTGAATGGCTAGCCTTGAGTCATGGCTTCTTTATTTATTTATTTATTTATTTTTATTGTACTATAGACGAAGGTTTACAGAACAAATAGTTTCTCATTAAACAGTCAGTACACATATTGTTTTATGACAGGACCCTCTGTTGTAATCCCAGTCAGAGCAGTCAGTGGTGGTAGCCGGGCACCATCTAGTTGTGCTGGACTCAGTCTGGTGGAGGCCTTGGTAGCTGTGGTCCATTAGTCCTTTGGACTAATCTTTTCCTTGTATCCTGTTCTCTTCATTCTTCCTTGCTCCCAAAGGGGTGAGACCAGTGGAGTATCTTAGATGGCTGCTCACAGGCTTTGAGTCATGGCTTCTGAAATAATTTGTGTCAATAGTATTCTATCTCTCAATGGTCTTCAACTACCGTCTCTAGCTAAATCTCTGAGGTTCTGTCTTCAGTTTGATCTCTAGCCAATGATTAAAGACATTTATAATTCTCTGTTTGGATGGAAGCTTTCTACAATGATATATGTTACTTTTATAATAAATGGAATTTATGAAAAATAAATTAAATTAATATTGGATGAATTGGGGGAAAAGGCCAGTGGCTTACGTTTAGGGTTTTGATCTCCAAAATTATCCTTCTAAATGTATAGATCTTTGTGATCATGAATGAATTAATGATTTCAGAAAATTAATTTTACTTATCTCAATTGCTTTAATTTCATTTTTATTGATAAATGACTCAATGTGTAAATATAAAAAGAATTACAAATGTGATCCGCTTTTATAGATAACATGTTCTAAATTTATTCTAGAGAAATATGAGTTCATTTCACCATATGTGATTGAATATTCAAAACCATATTCCAAACTATCTAAGGATGAAGCAAGCACTTCTAAAACCACCAAGTTTCCTTCACTGAATAAAGCACCTCCAGGTAATTTTTAATATTTTTAGTGTAAAATGTTTTTTTAAATGTATTTTTACATATAAATTTGAATATATAGACATAACCACGTTGTACTAGCTTTAGTCATATAACCAGTTTAGCAAAACCACACACAAAAAAAGTAAACTCCGAATTAAGCTCATCTAACATATATACATTCTTAGTGCCACTAAATAGGAATTGTATTTCTTTTTCTCGGCCTTTCTTTCTTGATTACTATTATAGATCTTATGGATAACTGAAGCAAACCTTTCTATTATCATCTTCCGTATCTCTATATATCCCTCTTTTGTCCAGCCATGGGCTGAAATAGCATCTGAAATAGAATGAACATGAAGGTAGGAGGAAAGGAAAATAAACCTTGTATTTTCCCTTTTCCTTCATTACTTTCTTCCCAACCATCTAATTCCGCTAATACAAAAGATCTAATTTACAGATCTCATTTCTTATGTACTATTTCAGAGACATTGTGCAGTTATCACCCTAGCACATTTCTTACAGATATTGAGTTTGAACTTTTTCTTTTTTTTTTTGTAAGGGTGCGTTCAAAGTTTATCAAATTAGTATGTTTATTTTTGTGTGTGTGTGCTTTAGATGAAGGTTTACAGAGCAAATTAGTTTCTCATTAAACAATATACATATTGTTTTGTGACACTGGTTGCCTACTGTGCGATGTGTCAATACTCTCCCCTTCTCGACCTTGGATTCCCTATTTCCATTCGTTCTGCTGTCCTGTCCCCTCCTGCCTTCTCATCCTTGCCCCTGAACTGGTGTGCCCATTTAGTCTCATATACATGGTTGAGCTACGTTATTGTTTTACGGGCCTGTCTAATCTTTGGCTAAAGGGTGAACCTCAGGAGTGACTACAGTACTGTTAAAAGGGTGTCTGGGGGCCATACTCTTGGGGTTTCTCCAGTGCCTGTCAGACCAGTAAGTCTGATCTTTTTTTGTGAGTTGGAATTTTGTTCTACATTTTCCTCCAGCTGTGTCTGGAACCCTCTAGTGTGATCTGTGGTAGAGCAGTCAGTGGTGGCAGCTGGGCACCATGTAGTTGTACTGAACTCAGTCTAGTGGAGGTTTGATAGTTGTGGTCCGTTAGTCATTTGGACTAATCTTTCTTTTGTGTCTTTGGTTTTCTTCATTCTCCCTTGCTCCAATGGGGTGGGACCAGTGAAGTATTTTAGATGGACACTCACAAGCTTTTAAGACCCCAGACGCTATTCACCAAAGTAGGATGTAGAACATTTTCTTTATAAACTGTGTTATGCCACTTGAGCTAGATGTCCCCCGAGACCATGGTCCCCAGCCCTCACCCCGGTAATTCAACCCCTCAGGGAGTTTGGATGTGTCTGTGAAGCTTCTATAACTTTGCCTTGGTCAAGTTGTGCTGACTTCCCCAGTATTGTGTATTTGTCTAACCCTTCACCAAAGTTACCACTTATCTATTGTCTGTTGTTGTTAGGTGCCGTCTAGTTGGTTCCAACTCATAGCAACCATGTGTACAACAGAACAAAACACTGCCCTGTCCTGCACCATCTACTGTCTAGTTAGTGTTTTTCCCTCTCCAACCCTCCCCTCGCTTGTAACCATCAAAGATTGTTTCTCTCTGTGTGTAAACCTTCTCATGAATTTTTATAATATTGGTCTCATACAGTATTTGTCCTCTTGTGATTAACTGATTTCACTCAGCTTAATGACCTCCAGATTCATCCATGTTGTGACTGTTTCACAGATTCATCATTGTTCTTGATCGTTGCGTGGTATTCCATTATGTGTACATACCATAGTTTGTTTATCTGTTCATCTGTTGATGGGCACTTAGGTTGTTTCCATCTTTTTGTGAATAATAGCAATAAATATGAGTATGCATATGTCTATTCCTATGACAGCTCTTATTTCTCTAGGATATATTCCTAGGAGTGAGATTGCTGGATCATACAGTATTTCTATTTCTAGCTTTTTAAAGAAGCACCATAAGAATAATAATTAAAAAAAAAAAAAACTCACTGCCATCTAGTCAATTGCAACTCATAGCGACCCTATAGGACAAAGTAGAACTGCCCCATAGGGTTTCCAAGGAGCACCTGGCGGATTCAAACTGCCAACCTTTTGGTTAGCAGCCAAACTCTTAACCACTACGCCACCAGGGTTCCCCATATCATTTTCCAAAATGGTTTTACCATTTTTCATTCCCACCAGCAGTGCATAAGAGTACCAATCACCCACAACCTAACATTTATTATTTTCTGTTTTTTTGATTCATGCCAGTAATGACGGGCTGAGAAGGCATCTCATTGTAGTTTTGATTTGCATTTCTCTAATGGCTAGTGATCGCAAGCATTTCCTCATGTGTCTGTTAGCCGCTGAATGTCTTCTTTGGTGAAGTGTCTGTTCATATCCTCTGCCCATTTTTTAATTGGAGTTTTTGTCTTTTTATTATAGAGGTGTTGGATTTTCCTATAGATTTTAGAGATTAGACCTTTGTTGGATATGTCATAGCCAAAATTTTTTTCCCAGTCTGTATGTTCTCTTTTTACTCTTTTGGTGAAGTCTTTTGATGAACATTAAGTGTTTAGTTTTTAGAAGATATCAATTATCTAGCTTATTTTCTGGTGTTTGTGTATTATTAGTTATGGTTTCTATCCTATTTATGCCGTATATAGGGCCTTTAGCATTGACCCGGAAACGCTGGTGGCATAGTGGTTAAGAGTTTGGCTGTTAACCAAAAGGTCAGCAGTTCAAATCCACTAAGCGGTCCTTGGAAACTGTACGGCACCCATTCTACTCTGTCTTACAGGTTAGCTATGAGTCGTAATTGACTCAAAGGCAATGGGTTTTAGCATTGACCCCATTTTTTCTTCTATGATCCTTATAGTTTTTCGTTTTATATTTAGGTCTTTGATCCATTTTGAATTTGTTTTTATGGATGGTGTGAGGTATGGGTCCTGTTTCATTTTTTTACAGATGGACATCCAGTTTTAACCATTTGTTTAAAAGACTTTTTTCTCCATTTAGTGGATTTTGGGGCTTTGTCAAAGATTAGGTGACCGTAGGTGGGTGGATTTACATCTGGGTTCTTGATTTGTTACATCGGTCAATGTGTCTATTGTTGTACCAGTACCAGGCTGTTTTGTCTATTGTAGCTGTATAGTAGGTTCTGAAGTCAGGTGGTGCTAGTCTCCTACTTTATTATTCTTCTTCAGTAGTGCTTTACTTCTCTGGGGCCTCTTTCCTTTCCATATAAAGTTAATGATTAGTTTTTCCACCTTGTTAAAGAATGCTGTTGGTATTTGGATTGGGATTGCATTGTATTTGTACACTACTTTGAGTAGAACTGACATTTTCACAATGTTGAGTCTACTTATCCATGAACATGTTATGTTTTTCCATTTATGTAGATCTCTTTTGGTTTCTTGTAGTAGTGTTTTGTAGTTTTCTTTGTATAGGCCTTATACATCCCTAATTAAATTTATTCCTAAGTATTCTATTTTTTTTAGGGACTATTATAAATGGTGGAGTCTTGGTGACACACTGGTTCAGAGCTCAGCTGCTAACCAAAAGGTCGGCAGTTCAAATCCAGCAGTAGCTCTTGGGAACCCTATGAGGCAGTTCTACTCTGTCCTACAGGGTCACTATGAGTTGGAATCCACTTGCTGGCAATGGGTTTGGTTTTTTTTTGTTTATTATAAATGATATTGCTTTCCTGATTTATTTTTTGTTGTTCTGTTTATTGGTGTGTAGGAATCCAGCTGATCTTTGTATGTTTATCTTCTATCCTGCTACTCTGCTGTATCTTTCTATTAATTCCAGTAGTTTTCTTGTGGAGTGTTTTGGGTTCTCTATGTGTAGTATCATATCATCCACAAATAGGGATAGTTCTACTACTTTGTTACCAATTTGGATGCCCTGTATTTCTTTTTCTTGCCTTATTGCTCTAGCTAGGCCTACCAGCACAGTGTTAACTTGGAGTGGTGATAAAGGGCATCCTTGTCTTGTTCTTGTTCTAAGGGGAGTGTTTTCAAACTCTCTTTATTAAGAATGATGTTGGCTGTTGGTTTTTTATAGATACCTTTTATTATGTTGAAGAAATTCCCTTCTATACCTATTTTATTGAGAGTTTTTATCAGCAATGTGTGTTGGAGTTTGTTGAATGCCTTTTCTGTGTCAGTTGATATGATTGTGTGATTCTTTTATTTATGTGGTGGATTACATTGATTTATTTTCTAATATTGAACCATCCTTGCATGTCTGGTATGAATCCCACTTAGTCGTGGTGTATTACTTTTTTGATATGATCCTGAATTCTGTTGGCTAGAATTTTGTTGAGAATTTTTGCATCTATATTCATGAGAGATATTGGTTCATAATTTTCTTTTTTGTTGTGTTTTTGCCTTGTTTTGATATCAGGGTTATGCTGGCTACATAGAATTAATTCAGAAGTATCCCTTCCTTTTCTCTGTTCTGAAATATTTTGAGTACTACTGGTGCAAGCTCTTCCCTGAATGTTTGGTAGAATTCTTCAGTGAAACCATCTAGGCCAGGGCTTTTTTTTGTTGTTGGGAGTTTTTTTTTATTACCTGTTTAATCTCTTCTCTTGTTTTGGGTCTGTTCAGATTTCCTACGTCAGTTTGTGTTAGTTTAGATAGGTAGTTTGTTTCTAGAAATTTGTCCATTTCTTCCAGGTTTTCAAATTTTTGGAGTACAGTTTTTCATAGTATTCTGTTATGATCCTTTTTATTTCAGTTGGGTCATTGTAATGTCCCCCATTTCATTTCTTATGTGGGTTATTTGCTTCCTCTCTTGTTTTTCTTTTGTCAGTTTGGTCAGTGGTTTGTCGATTTTGTTGATCCTTTCAAAGAACCGACTTTGGTTTTGTTTATTCTTTCTATTTTTCTGTTCTCTATTTCATTTATTTATGCTCTGATTTTTATTATATCCTTTTTTCTGGTTGCTTAGACTTCTTTTGCTGTTCTCTTTCTATATATTCAAGTTGTATAGCTAACGTTTTGATTTTGTCCCTTCTTTTTTGATGTGTGCATCTATTGCTAAAATTAACCTCTGAGCACTGCCTTTGCTGTGTCTCAAAGGTGTGGGGATGGTGTGTTTTCATTCTCATTTGTTTCTGGGAATTTTTGGTTCCATCTTTGAGTTCTTCAATTACCCAGTGTATTTTAAACAAGGTGTTATTTTGTTTCCATATATTTGATTTTTTTCTTTGTTCTTCCTGTTATTAATTTCTACTTTTATGCTATTGTGATCAGAGAAGTTGCTTTGTATTATCGCAGTGTTTTGGATTTTGTTGACGGTTACTTTGTGGCCTAAGATGTGATCTATTCTGGAGAATGCTCCATGTGTGTTGGAAATGAGTGTATACTTTGGTGCTGTTGGTTGGATTGTTCTATATATGTCTGTGAGGTCAAGTTGGTTGATTGTGGCCTTTAGACCTTCTGTATCTTTATTGAGTTTCTTTTTAGATGTTGCGTCCTTTACCAAGAGTGATGTGTTGAAGTCTCTTACTGTTATTGTAGAACTGTTAATTTCTCTTTTCTGAGGTGTTAGTTTGTTTTATGTATTTTGGAGCCCCGTCATTGGATGCGTAGATATTTATTATGGTTTTGTCCTAATGGTGGTGTTATGGATTAAATTATGCTCCCCCCAAAATATGTGTCAACTTATCTAGTCCATGATTCCCAGTATTGTATGATTGTTCACCATTTTGTCATCTGGTGTGATTTTCCTATGTGTTGTAAATCCTACCTCTATAATGTTAATGAGGTGGGATTAACAGCAGTTATTTTAATGAGGCAAGACACAATCTACAAGATTAGGTTGTGTCTTATATCAATCTCTTTTGAGATATAAAAGAGAGAATCAAGCAGAGAGGCAGGGGGAACTCATACCACCAGGAAAGTAATGCTGGGAGAAAAGCGAGTCCTTTGGACACAGGGCCCCTGCACTGAGAAGCTCCTAGTCCATGGGAAGACTGATGATAAGGACCTTCCTCCAGAGCCAACAGAGAGATAAAGTCTTCCCCTGGAGCTGATGCCCTGAATTTGAAACTCTAACCTACTAGACTGTGAGAAAATAAACTTCTGTTGGTTGAAGCCATCCATTTGTGGTATTTCTGTTATAGCAGCACTATATAACTAAGACAGGTGCATTTAAATATTTAAATATTATATATATAAATATTATATAATATCCTTTAAATATTATATAAGATCCTTCCTTGTATTTTTTGGTAGATTTTGTCTTAAAGTCTGTTTTATCTTAGTATTGCCACTTTTTTTTTTCTTTTTGGTTGCTATTTGCTTGATATATTTTTTTCCACCCTTTGATTTTTAATAAAATTGATGTTTTTGTTTCTAAGGTGTGTCTCTTGTAGACAGCATATTGATGGGTCCTTTTTTTTTATCCATTCCGCCTCTCTCTGTCTCTTTATGGATGCATTTAAGATATTTACATACAGTATGATTATCGATAGGTGTGAGTTTATTGCTGTCATTTTGTAGAGCCTTGTTTTGTGGTGCTGACATTTTCTTTGTTCCTCTTACTCTCCTGTGCTGAATTTATTTGTGGATTTTCTGTTTGTTTCTTTTGCTTTTGAGATTTTGTGTTTACTGAGACTTTGTTTTTCTTCTTTATTTTGATGAGTAGGTTTGTTAACTTTTTTTGTGGTTACCTTAAAATTTACCCCTGTCTTCCTAAGTTTAAATCAGTCTGTATTATTTGATATTACCTTGATTTCCTCTCCATTTGAAAGTTCTATACCTATACCATTTATTCCCTCTTTTATTATTCTGATGTTGTTGTCATTTACAGATTGACATCTCTGGTTGTTGTGAATCTTTTAGTTTTGTTTTATCCCTGAGAGTTCAGTACTTAGTTGGTATCTGGCTGATGCTGTCTGGTGCCCTAGATTCAGGTTGTTGTCTGATATTGGTTCTCTAACCAAAGGACCCCATTTAATAATTCTTGTGAGTTTGGTTTGGTTTTTACATATTCCCTTAATTTCTGTTTATCTGGAAATTTCCTAATTTTGCCATCACATTTGAGCAAGAGTTTTGCAGGATACATTATTCTGTATTGGCAATTTTTGTTTCTTCCCATAGCCATCTTGCTTGCATGGTTTCTGCCAAGTAATCAGAGCCTAGTCTTATTGTTTCCCCTTTGTATATGACTGTTCATTTTTCTCAAACTGCTCTCAGGATTCTTTCTTTTTCTTTGGTTTTGGCAAGTGTGATTATGATATGTTTGGTGACTTTCTTGTGAAGTCTATTCTGTATGGGGTTCATTGTACTCCTTGGATGGTCACCTTTTCATCTTTCATGATATTAAGGATGTTTTCTGTCAGAAATCTTCAATGATCTTCTCTGTGTTTTCCATTTTCTCCTTCTCTTCTGGAACTCCAATCATGTGCAAATTTTTGTTCTTGATTGTATCCCACATTGTTCTCAGCTCTTCTTCATTTTTTCTTCATTTTCTTCTCTGATTTTTTTCTCAAAGTAGTATCCAAGAGTTTGTCTTCCATTTCACTGATCCTGTCTTGCATTGATTCAAATTTGCTCCTAAAAGCTTCTATTGCACTGTTCATTTCTGAAATATTATTGTTTATCATTTGGATTTCTAATTGCTGGTTTTGTATGATTTCTAATTGTTTATTTATTTTGACATTTTGTTCTTGTTTTATTTTCCTGAATTCTTCCATTGCATTGTCTGTTTTTTTCCCCTGATTTTGTCTGTATTTGCCATGATTTTGTCTATTTTTTCCTTATTTTTGTCTGTGTTTTCCTTTATCTCTTTCCTCATCTCTTGGAGAGCCCTGAATATTAGACTTTTGAATTCCCTATCATGTAGTTCCAGTGCCTTTTCTTCTACCGAGAGGTCTTCTGGTGTTTTATTTTGGTTACTTACTCGAGTCATCCTGTCCTGTTTTTCTTTACATGTTTTGATATTGTCTGCTGTCTCTGGGACATTCAGGAATTATTTTCTTCATTTATTGATTATATATTTGTTGTTTTGTCCTGCGTTTTTGTTTTATTTGGTTATGTCTGGGCAGGTGGGCTTGGAATTTTTTGTTGCTTGTTTTTCTGTAGGCATGATACTTCTCACCACTTTGTTCAGGTGGGCAGGGCCGGTCACTCGGCTATGGTGCAGCAGGGCAGGTCCAGCAGAGGCGGAAGGGCCAGGGGTGGGTCGTTTGCAGGATGAACTGGGCCAGCAAGGCTGGGCCAGGATGCAGTGCAGGGTGGGCTCCAGAAGCTTGGGGGTCAATGCAGGTGCTGCTTGGGGACATGGTGCTCAGTGTGCAGTGCAGATAAGCAGGAGGGAGGGGAGAGAATGTGATGTGTGAAGCTAAGTTGTTGAGAGAAAGAGGAGAGAGAAACAGATGCAAAGGAGAAGCAAAAAATGAAGGAAAAAAAGGTAAATAAAATGGTGGCATGGTGGGATTCGGTGATTGGGGGTGGGGTAGACCAAAGGAGGCCGTGTGCTGGTAGCTTTCTAGCTGAGTGGTGCATTTCAGCCTGTCAAGAAGGGGCGTGTGTGACACATGGGGTTAGGTGGGTGGGAGAAAGGAAAGAAAAGAAGGGAAAGTGAAAGAAGAAAAAACAAACAAAAAAAGAACAACAGCAATAAAAAAATAAATATGATGCTGAGGGAGCCAGCCATTGTGGGCAGAGTGGAATCAGGGTAACGGCAAGTTGGAGTCTCTCTCACCAGGTGGTGTGGCAGGGCTACTCAGGAATGGGTGGAGGCAGCACAGGGCCTAGGTGGCAGAGAGAAGGAAAAGGGAGAAGGGGAAAGGTAAAGAAAAATAAAAAAATATGGTACTGAGAGAGCTGGTCAGTAGGGGCAGCACAGACCCGGGGAGGCTGCATGGCTCTAGCCACACTGTGCAGCACAGCCCTTCAAGAAGGGGCGGGGATGGCACATGGTGCTAGGTGGGCAGGAGACAGGAAAGGAAGGAAGAGAGAAGAAACAGAAAGAATGACAGGAAAAAAAATGGTGCTGAGGGAGCCGGCCGGTGGGGATGGCACAGAGCCAGGGAGGCCATGCCAGTGGCTCTCTAGCCAAGTCATGTGGCACAGCTCATCGAGAAGGGGCAGGGACAGCACACAGGGGTAGCTGAGCAGGAGAAAGAAGAGGAAGGGAGAGAGAGAGAAGAAATAAACAAACAAAAAAATGGCACTGAGAGAGCTGTTCTCTGTTCTCTATCATTCAGTGGTTGAGTGAGTTCTTTATCCCTTCATTTGATGGTTAGGATTCCAGGATTGATGTTTGTATGTTTTACTTAACTTTTCCAGTCTTTGCTGCAGAGTGACAGCATGGTGCTTCAGTCTATAGTGCCATGTTGACTCTGCCGTCTGATATTTTCTTAAATGTAGATAGCTTTTCTTTGGTCTAGTATGTGTTCTAATACCCAAAATAAATGTGCCATATTTTATCCATAAAGATTCTAAGTAAAAAATCAAAAGGAAATGGAAAAGATTGCCTGAGAAATTATTTTAATCCCATTTGTTCTCTTTTTTATAATAATTTATTTTACTTTTGTTGTTGTTGAAAATATACACAGCAGCACGTACACCAATTCAACAGTTTCTACATGTACTGTTCAGTGACATTGATTATATTCTTCACTTTTTTAAAAAAATTTGTTGGCAATGTAAAAGGAGAGAAAAAGTCCTTAGCAACAATAAAAGATTGGGCTTGCTTCTGGGAAAGGAGAGAGGAAAACAAGCAAAGAGTGAATTACACTCCCAGCCTCAATAGTCTAGGAGAAGAAATGATCATAAATTATGTGTGATAGCAGAAGAAAGTAAAAAAAAAAAATCCTGAAGCCTCAGTAAATGCAAAATAAAATTGGCAAGATAAACTAGGACTGAGAAGGGAGTTTTCATTCGTTGGAGGTCCTAGCTTCTCTTAGCTTCTCAAGCTGGGCCCAACAGAATATCCGTTTATATTTCCCCTTAGCCTCTATTCAGCTGGAATCCATACACCTAGAAATGGGAATCATTAGCAGCAATAACTTGTTTCTAGGTGAGGTGGCATTTCACTGTCTTTCGGGCAGGAAGGAAAGGGAAAATGGAGGTCCAGCTATACTAAGGGAGAAATACTCTTAACACACTTTCCCAACTTGAAACGTTGAACAATTTATTTCCATAAAAATGATCACATATGGTAGTTAAACCGTTATGCTGGTGTTTTATTAATTTATGCTAGCATCTTTACTTCACATATATTGTTGGCTCTTACATAAATTAAACCGGCATATGTAGCATTGTTTTAATAGTTAGAGATGATCTGAGTTCCATATGACTGGAGTTACAAACCTGAGGAACACAACTTGTTTGTAAATTAGGGACTTTCTGTGAATGATACTCTAGTTATCTATAGTAATTGGATAGAGCACATCAAATGAATTACTAAATCCATGGATTTATTAATTCAACAGATTTTTTAAATTTATTATTTTTTTAGTATTTCTATGTAACACCTACTGACTAGTTGCTGAGGATGAAACAATGAACAAAACTGACCAAACCAAAAACCAAAAAACCTTGTTCTTCTGAAACTTTCATTCTACTAGGAGAACATAGACAACAAACAAGATAAATAGTAAATTATGTATGCTATATGGTGGTAAATGCTAAGGAGAAAAAATAAATCAGAGAAGAAATATAGAGTATTGGAATTATAGTGAAATTTTAGATAAGGGATACAGATCACTGTGAAAGTGACATTTGAGTAAAGAGTTGAAGAAGGCGAAGGAGTAAGTCATGGTATCTGTAGGAAGAATTTTTGAGGAAAGCAGAGGGAACAGAGAGTGAGCTTCAGAGCAGAGTGAGCAAAGGAAGAGTAGCAGGAAATTAGGCCAAAAAGCTATAGTAGCCAGACCATGTAGGGACTTTGACTGTTATTCTGAGTGAGAAGAGAAATCTTTGGAGCTTCTTGAGCAGAAGAGTGACATGATTTGACTTACATTTTAACAGAATCTTTCTCACAGCTTTGTTGAAAATAGACTGAAGGAGGGCAAGATCAGAATCAGGGAGAATAGCTAGGGGGCTACTTTAATCTTGGAAAAAGGTTATGGTGGCTTATATTAGGTTGTATCAGTGGAGATGGTGAAAATTGATTGAGTTAATGATCTACAAACTTTTTTCCAGTCAATAGATTTAGTTGCTTCTTTTCATCTTTGTAGGCAACAAAAATGACTACTATCAATTCTTTGGCCAGTTTTTCATTCCAGCTCTATATCTTTATCTCTTCCCATTGTATTCATTGAGTACATTTTTTTAATTTAATGCTATAAATTTCCCTCTAAGCACTATTTCATCTCTAGTCCATAAATTTTGATATATTTATATTTTCATTTTGGTTCAAAATATTTTTTTCCATTTTTTTATTGTACTTTAGGTGAAGGTTTACAGAACAAATAGTTTCTTGTTAAACAGTCAGTACACATATTGTTTTATGACGTTGGTTAACAACCCCACAACATGTCAACACTCTCCTTTCTCGACCTTTTTTTTTTTTTTTGGTGAAAATATGCATAGCCAAAGATACACCATTTCAAAAATTTCTACATGCACAATTCAGTGACATAGATTATGTTCTTCAAGCTGTACTGCTATTCTCACTTTAGATGAAGGTTTACAGAACAAAATAGTTTCTCATTAAACAGTTAGTACACATGTTGCCCTATAACAATGGTTAACAATCCCACTACATGTCCACACTGTGCTTACTCTACCTAGGGTTCCCTATCACCAGCTTTCCTGTCACCTTCTGCCTTCTAGTCCTTGTCCCTGGACTGCTGTGCCTCATTAGTCCCATTTTGTTTTATGGAGCTGACCAATCCTGGACTGAACAGTGAACCTCGGAAGTGACTTCACCACTGAGCTAAAAGTGTGTCTGGGGGCCATACTCTTGGGGTTTCTCCAGTCTCTTTCAGGCCAGTAAATCTGGTCTTTTGTGTGTGTGTTAGAATTTTGTTCTACATCCTTCTCCATCTCTGTCCAGAACCCTCTGTTGTGATCCTGGTCAGAACAGTCAGTGGTGGTAGCCGTGCACCATCTAGCTGTACTGGACTTAGTCTGGTGGAGGCCTTGGTACCTGTGGTCCATTAGTCCTTTGGACTAATCTTTTCCTTGTATTCTGTTCTCTTCTTTCTCCCTTGCTCCCGAAGGGATGAGACCAGTGGAGTATCTTAGATGGCTGCTCACAGGCTTTCAAGACCCCAGACGCTACTCACCAAGGTAGAATGTAGAACATTGTCTTTATAAACCGTGTTATGCCAATTGAGCTAGATGTTCCCCGAGACCATGGTCCCCCCAGCCCTCCACCAAGCAATTCAGTCCCTCAGGGAGTTTGGATGTGTCTATGGAGCTTCCATGATCTTTCCTTGTACAAGTTGTGGAGGCTTCCCCAGTATTGTGTACTGTCTCACCCTTCACCAAAGATACCACTTATCTGTTGTCTATTTAGTATTTCCTCCCCCCACCCTTCATTGACTACATTTTACCATTCTGTGGATATATAATTCAGAAATAAAATAAAATTGACTATTAACAGAAGTAAGACATAGGGAAGCAAACCTACAAATTAATAAAGTTAATTATAATATGCCCTTTTTGTTGAAATGGGCTATTCCCGTCTTCCTACTAACTGGCAGAGAGTGGGATCAGTGATTTTTCAGTATATTTTAGACAAATGTAATTGATTTTCAGTTCACCTGCTACTCATCACATGCAGTGGTGCTTTCCATTAATGTAGCTCCTACTTTTACCTGTAATTTGGATTCCAAACCAAAGCCTTTTCTCAGATGGTGATACCAATTGTAAGCAGTAATATTGCTGCAAGAAACAGTAAGGAGGGAGAGAATGAGAGCTAACAAATGGTCTGAATAATCCACTATCCAAGTTTTTACTCCATGGTTCAAACACCAAAACCTGTTGCTGTCAAGTCGATTCTGACTCACAGCGACCCCATAGGACAGAGTAGAACTGCCCCATAGGGTTTCCAAGCAGCACCTGGTGGGTTCAAACCGCTGACCTTTTGGTTAGCAGCCATAGCTCTTAACCACTATGCCACCAGCTTTTCCCTACTCCATGATTAGAGAGCAATAATGATAGTCTTCTTTTTGTGAATTGAATGGAAATAATGATATCATAACCGTTTTTTATTTTTCATAAAAACATCAACTCTTTGAACCTAAAAATAATGGCAACTATCCATTCTTCAATCAAACACTTGCCTTAAGAAAGTGGAGAATTGATAGTTTCATTTCTGTGCAAGAAATATACTGTGAAAACTCAACACATTAATGTGAATTTTGTACAACGCAGTGATGTAAATGTCTCACTTTCCACTTTTTGTTTAAGTATTGTTTTCTCAAAATGAGCAGATATTGAAGCTATTTTTATTATTATGTAGTTTTGTTTTAACAGTGTTCAAAATGTGTATCTTTACGATAGCATTTCTATTCCTTTTTTTTCTTGATTTGCACTCTTAGTGCTTATGTTTATAAATACCAAAGACCAGACAAGGAAAATAAGAGAGAAAATATTTGTGTTAAGTTAAGCTGATTTATGTAAATTATTGAGAAATGTTAGAAGGAAGCTATGCTTTAGAAGAACATTAAGATTTACTTTAGCTTTTTAAAAGTTGTTATGAATTAATTTCTAGTATGATCAATAACACTATTCTCATTTTTTTTAGTGCGGCCAAACAGTGTGACCTTAAACCAAAGAGTTCTTAAATTTACAAATAATCTGCCTTCTGTGACTCCTACACATAGAAACAGTTTGTATGCAGGTAAAAGAATCACTACAGTACAAAGATACATGAAATAAAAGTTTATATTCTACTTCTACTATCTTTATTTACCAATCTCCTCAAACTTGTGAGCCCCCTCCCCAAGGAAACCAATGTTATGATCCAAGTATAATCTTTCAAATCTTTCATCAAGCATGTAAAAATAAATATATAAGTATAAAGGGGTTTTGTGGTTCTGCATAATAATAGGATCATATGCTGCACATTATTCAGTAACTTGTATTTTTCACTTAACTATACATCATTGATCCTCCTTACCTCCAACCCAGGTAAGCTGACACAGATCTCATTCATCTCTCAGATCTTTAAATTTTACATAATATTCTATAACGTAGATGTGCCATAAATTATTCAACAATTTCTCTATTAAATGGTATTTACATCTTTCTCAGATTTAAAAAAAAATTACTACTACAAGCAATGGTACAATAAATATCATTATTTACATATATATGTAAACAATGATAGATATACATATATAAATGATTGCATATCTATAAAATAGAATACATAAAGTGGGATTGTTGTATTAAAAGTTATGTATGTTTTTAATTTAATAGATGTTGCCAAATTACTTTCCAAAATAACTGTAGTTAGTATTTCTACTAGCAAATGTGTTTCCTAGCATCTTAGCCAACTCCAGATTTTTCATTTTTTTCATATTCAATGAGAATTGTTTACATTAATAAGAACTAAGCATATTTTCCTATGATTATTGGCTATTTTAATTTCTTCTGAGAATTGTCTGTTTTTATTATTTGCCCATTTTTCCATTAATTGCCTCTTGTTACTGTAAAACCTTTTGTGTGATAAGGTTTTTAAACAATTTTTTACTTTGCTATCAATTTAAGTTTACAGAAAAGTTGAAGGAATTGTAGAAGGAATTCTCAGACAGCCTTACTCAGATTCACCAATTATTTATATACTGTTCCTCTTTTCACTCTATTGTCTTTAATTTTATTTTGCAGCTATTATATTTTGTGTCTGTAACTCCCATTTGTTGCTCAAATTAATACTGATTTAGCTAGTGGGAACCCATTCAAACTGATTATTTTGTCCTTGTGGCATGTCCCCATTATTTTTTTGAGGACTTTTTTACTTTCTGGAAAAGCAAGATGTTCCAAGCTCATCTTGTACATACTCTTTTCCAATCCTGTAATCAGCCAGTTTTCTGGGTTGGCTTCCGAGTCACTTAGGAACATCACATCAGATGACATAATGGTAGACAATCACACAATACTGGGAATCATGGGCTAGCCAAGTTGACAGATGTTTTTGGGGGACACATTCAGTCCATGATGCAGTCACAAATATATTCTTCTGTGTTTGCTTTGAGAAGCTTTATACTTTGGGATTTATGTTTAGGTATGTGATTCATTTGGATTTCTGTATATGATTTGAGATAGGCTTCAAGGTTTATTTCATGGTAAGACACAAATCTGTGCAAGGTTTGCTGTATATAAACTACTCTGCTATTACAGCAAATGTAGTGCCCTCTCTATTGTTTCTCTTTTACCATTATATATTATCTCTTTTTATAATCATAAAAGTGGGTAGTTTGATATGTTTGTCTTTTCCTTTATGATTTCAAGCTTCAGGATCTCCTATCATTCTTCCTATCATCCAGTAATAAAACTATTTTCTTAAATTTTCTTATAATTTAAATTATATTTTTTAGCCATGAGTCTTTAATCTATAATTTCATATATAGTGTAAATCAGGAGTCTGGCTTCTTTTCTTCCAGAGAGAATCTAGTTATTTCAGTGTTGCTGAACCCTAGAAGGTGGGTTCTGTCTGGCGCACTCAGACCTGCCAATAATCTGGACACCAGCCTTTGAGAAGGAGAAAGTAACTTTATTGCAATGCTCAGAACAAGGAGCCGGGAGGAACTTCCTCAAATCTTATTCTCCGAGCTATGGGGAAGCAAGGCTTATATGTGATTTGGGCAGCAAGATGGCGGCCACACAGGTGTACTGGAGAGGGCCTTCTGATTAGTTCCAGCTGTTGCTGCATCCCCTGTTGAGGCCAATTAATTTCCTATTTTTTCATCTCTTTTTCACATTATAAAGGCATTTAAGCCTTTAAAATTTCCTCTGAATAGTACTTTATCTGAATTCCATCACTTTTCATATTCTACTCTTTTTATTATTTTCTAGATTATTTATCACTTTAGTTTTCATTTCTTCTTTGATCTATTGTTGTTAGGTGCCTTCAAGTCGGTTCCCACTCACAGTGACCCTGTGCACAACACAGTGAAACACTCCCCAGTCCTACTCTGTCCTCACATCATTGCTGTGTTTGAGCCCATTCTTGCAGCCACTGTGTCAATGCATATTGTCAAGCGTCTTCTTCTTTTTCACTGACCCTCTACCTTACCAAACATGATTTTCTTCTCCAGGGACTGGTCCCTCCTCATAACATGTCCAAAGTACATGAGATGAAGTCTCGCCATCCTCACATTCAAGGAGCACTTTGGCTGTACTTCTTCTCAAAGTACATAGTATATTCAGTATTCTTCACAAACACAATAATTCAAAGGCATCAATTCTTCTTCAGTCTTCCTTATTCATTGTCCAGCTTTCACATGCATATGAGGTGATTAAAAACATCATCACTTGGGCCAGGTGTACCTTACTCATCAAAGCGACACCTTTGCTTTATACATTTTAAAAAGGTCTTTTGCAGAAGATTTGCCAATGCAATACCTTGTTTCATTTCTTGACTACTGCTTCCATGGGCATTGATTGTGGATCCAAGTAAAATGAAATCCTTGACAACTTCAGTCTTTTCTCTGTTTATCATAATGTTGCTTATTGGTTCAGTTGTGAGGATTTTTGTTTTTTTTTATGTTGACGTACAATCCATACTGAAGGCTGTAGTCTTTGATCTTCATCAGTAAGTGATTCAAGTCCTCTTTGCTTCCAGCAAGCAAGATTTCATTATCTGCGTATCACAGATTGTTAATGAAACTTCCAACCATCTTAATGCCACATTCTTCTTCATATTGTCGAGCTTCTTGGATTATTTGCTCAGCCTACAGATTGAACAAGTATGGTGAAAGGATACAACCCTCATGCACACTTTTCCTGAGTTTAAACCACACAATATCCCCTTGTTCTGTTCAAACAACTGCCTCTTGGTCTACATACAGGTTCCGCATGAGCACATTAAGTGTTCTGGAATTCCCATTCTTTGCAGTGTTATCCATAATTTGTTATGATCTACACAGTCAAATGGTTTTGTATAGTCAACAAAACACAGGTAAACATCCTTCTGGTATTCTCTGCTTTCAGCCAAGGTTGTCTGACATCAGCAATAATATCCCTCATTCCACATCCTCTTCTGAATCCGACTTGAATTTCTGGCAGTTCCCTATGTACTGCTGCACCATTTTTTAATTATCTTACTGCTGCATCATTTTTGAATTATCTTCAGCAAAATTTTACTTAAACGAAAACCAAACTCGTTGCCATCGAGTCAATTCCAACTTATAGCAACCCTATAGGACAGAGTAGAACTGCCCCACAGGGTTTCAAAGGAGCGGCTGGTGGATTCCAATGGCCAACCTTTAGGTTAGCAGCCTGAGCTGTTGTTAGGTGCCGTTGAGTTGATTCCAACTCATAGCAACCCCATGTACAACAGAACGAAACACTGCCTGGTCTTGCACCATCTTTACAACCGTTGTTATCCTTGAGCTCATCGCTGCAGCCACCGTGCCAATCCATCTCATTGAGGGTCTTCCTCTTTTTTACCAAGCATGATGTCCTTCTCCAGGTATTGATCCCTCCTGATAACATATCCAAAGTACGTGAGATGAAGTCTCGTCATCCTTGCTTCTAAGGAGCATTCTGGCTGTACATCTTCCAAGACAGATTTGTTCATTTTTTTGGCAGTCCATGGTATACTGAATATTTTTCACCAACATGATAATTCAAAGGCGTCGATTTTTGTTTGGTCTTCCTTATTCATTGTCCAGTTTTTTGTTTTTTTTTTCTTCTTTTTTTTTTTTTTTT
>NW_004444131.1:772385-782022 GCF_000243295.1 Trichechus manatus latirostris
AATTAGAATTACGAGGACTTCATGCCCCTCCCCCCCGTTTTATTTGTTTCTCTATTTTTCAAATTTATGCAGTGATTGTATTATTTTTGTAATAAAAACATTTGCTAAGCTATTGAGGCCTTCATAAAAACGAACTGGCAGGCTCTCGAGGTGCTTCCCAGACTTTAACTTTTCTGACCAAAGTGACTTCATTGTGTTTGGAACAGTGACTTTGCCAATTGGATCAGTAAATGGGGAGGAAAAGATTATTTGTGCACCATCAACTTCTCTCTCTGCGCAACATTCCAAACATAGCAGATAAGGTAAATGAGAAATGCAAACCCTTGCCAAAAATCATTTCATTTCATGAGTTTGGAGAGTTGGGGTTGCCAGTGTTTTGTGCTTTTTCCTCCAAAGAGCTCAAATGTAAAAAGCAGGGAACTTTCAAAAACAAACATGTAACATTCTCAACCACCTAACCGCCCTGGAGAAGGGAATCCAGGGAAGGGGAGGACCTGAGGTTTGGTGACCTAGTTGCAGGAGAAACAGGAAAGAGGAAGCAGAAAGGAGGGAAATAAACATTAGCAAGCTGCCCGGGTATCATCAAGTAGGCAAACCACTCCTCTTGGGTCTGCTTTGGGAAAAACGCTCTTGAAAAACCCATTTATCCCAGTGAGTCAGTTGGTTTCCAGCCACAACTTTTCCAAATTTAGCAGGGAGTTGTGACATTACCTTTTTTTTTTTCTTTCTTTCCCTTAAACTCTTTCTAGGAAATCTGGGAAAATAATTTCCACTCTTGTTCAGGGCAAGGTGAAGATACTTAAAATTATCAGCACCAAGACTGTTACAGGTTACAGGCAAACCCTTAACCTTTTTTCAATGATCACTTTAAAAACGTAAACCTTAAACCAAAAATATCCCCTAAAGTCTTCTTTAAACCAAACAACAGTTCAGCGTAACTAGTAAAGAAGATCTGCCTGGAGCATCGTGCTCTTTTAAAAGCTATCTATGTGGGATCAAATTGACCAGAGCAACTCGTAGGTTAGATGAGACATTTAGGGACAGTGAGATTATGTTAATGGGGGAGGAACAATTGGGGGGGAAAAGGAGAGAGAATGGTTGCACAGTTTTTAGACCGTAATCATGCAGAAACAGCTGAACTGGTGAATATTCTGCTATGTATATTCTCAACAACTACAAAAATAAATTTAAAAATGCCTTCATTTCAGGGCTTTTGCTGTGGCGGCTTGGTTGCCCGCCATCCTTCTGCACGATGCAGAAACCCGTTTTTCAAAATGCAGCTCAGTCAGGTACTCCGAACTCTTTTTTCCCCCCATTTGGTTAATTTAAAAAAGAGAGAAAGCGCGCTAAGAAAAGAAAGAGGACAAGAAAAAGAAAAGGGCAGAACTCTCCCCTCGGTTAATTACACACGCCGCCCGCCCGCCCGCCCTCGCTCCCAGCGAGCGAGTTCCTCATGCCGGAGCACTCATTCAGCCGCAGACCTGCCTCAGCCTGCAGGAAACCAGAAACGGGGAGTCATTGTCCAGTTTTCACATGCATATGAGACAACTGAAAACACCATGGCTTGGGTCCAGAGCATCCTAGTCTTCAAAGTGACATCTTTGCTTTTGAACACTTTAAAGAAGTCTTTTGCAGGAGATTTGCCCAATCCAATGCATCTTTTGATTTCTTGACTGCTGCTTCCATGGGTGTTGATTGTGGATCCAGGTGAAATGAAATCCTTGACAACTTCAATCTTTTCTCTGTTTATCATGATGTTGCTTATTGGTCCAGTTCTGGGGATTTTTTTTCTTTTCTTTATGTTGAAGTGTAATCAATATTGAAGGCTGTGGTCTTTGATCTTCATCAGTAAGTACTTCGCTTTCAACAAGCAAGGTTGTGTCATCTGCATATCGCAGGTTGTTAAATGAGTCTTCATCCAATCCTGATGCCACATTCTTCTTTGTATAGTCCAGCTTCTGGGATTGTTTGCCCAAGATACACATTAAACAAGTATGGTGAAAGAATACAACTCTGACTCACAGCTTTCCTGACTTTAAAACACACGGTATCTCCTTGTTCTGTTCGAACAACTGCCTCTTGATCTATATACAGTCTCCTCATGAGCACAATTAAGTGTTCTGGAATTCTCATTCTTCGCAATGTTATCCATAATTTGTTATGATCCACGCAGTCAAATACATAGTCAATAAACACAGGTTAACATCTTTCTGGTATTCTCTGCTTTCAGCCAGGATCCATCTAACATCAGCAACGATATCCCTCATTCTACGTCCTCTTCTGAATCCAGCTTGAATTTCTGGCAGTTCCCTGTGGATCCACTGCTGCAACTGCTTTTGAATGATCTTCAACAAAATTTTACTTGGGTGTGGTATTAATGATATTGTTTGATAATTTCCTCATTCTGTTGGATCACCTTTCTTTGGAATAAGCATAATTATGGATCTCTTCCAGTCGGTTCTCCAGGTAGCTGTCTTCCAAATTTCTTGGCATAGACAAGCGAGCACTTCCAGTGCTGCATCTCCCTTTGTTGAAATATCTCAGTTGGTGTTCTGTCAATTCCTGAAGCCTTGTTTTTCACCAGTGCCTGCAGTACAGCTTGGAATTCTACCTTCAGTACCATCGGTTCCTGATGATATGCTACCTCCTGAAATGGTTGAACGTTGACCAATTCTTTTTGGTGTAGTGACTCTGTGTATTCCTTCCATCTTCTTTTCATCCTTCCTGCGTTGTTCAATATTTTCCTGTAGAATCCCTCAATATTACAACTCAAGGCTTGAATTTTTTCTTCAGTTCTTTCAACTTGAAAAATGCTGAACCTGTTTTTCCCATATTAATGGTATTGTTTAATAATTTCCACATTTTGTTAGATCACCTTTCTTTGGAATGGGCAGAAATATGGCTCTCTTCCAGTCGGCTGACCAGGTAACTATCTTCCCAATTCCTTGGCATAGATCAGTGAGCACCTCCAGCCCTGCATCTGTTTGTTGAAATATCTCAATTGGTATTCCATCAATTCCTGGAGCCTTGTTTTTCGCCAATGTTTTCAGTGCAGCTTGGACTTCTTCTTTCAATATCACCAGTTCTTGTTCATATGTTACCTCCTGAAATGGATGAATGTCGACCAATTCTTTTTGGTACAGTAACTCTGTGTATTTTTTCCAACTTCTTTTGATGCTTCCTTCATCGTTTAATATTTTCCCCTTAGAATCCTTCAAAATTGAAACTTGAGGCTCGAATTTTTTCTTCAATTCTTTCAGCTTGAGAAATGCTGAGCATGTTCTTCCCTTTTGGTTTTCTATCTCCAGGTCTTTGCACATTTCATTATAATACTTTGTCTTCTCCAGCTGCCCTTTGAAATCTTTAAAATAGATGGTATTAATATGTTTATTATTTCCAAGTAGTTTTGATTTTTGTCCCCCTTTTTAGTGCTATTTCAAATTTTATTAGTTTATGATATGAGATTGTGATCTGTAAAATTCTCTGTCTTAAAATTTTTTAAGGTTATATTTGTGACCAAGGTTAGGAAATACTTCATAATTTTTCCAGGACTAAAAGGGCTGCATAGACACGGGTAGTGTTTCATTCTGTTATACATAGGATCGCTGTGAGTTGGAACCAACTTGACAGCACCTAACAAGTTTTATGTGGATATATTCTATGGCACTTTTTGTTGTATTCATTCAAATTTCACATATGTTTATATCTGGTTTTCTTGTTCTTAAAATCCTAAAAATAGTGTCTTTAAGCCTCCTCACTCCATAATTTTATTTTACCAATTTTTATTTTTACTTATTTATTATTGGTCTTACATATTTCATTCCTTTGTTATTTGGTAAATAAATCATAATGACTATTTTATACTCCATGTGCATTATAAATTTTAGCAGAATGTTATATCCTTTTAAGGATATTTATTGTGTTTGAACCTTGAATGCTTCTATTTAATAATGCTAAATGTTACAAGATTCATTACTCACTGTTGTTTCCTGTCCTCTTTGTGATTCTCCACCTTGAGTTCTCTGTTCTGATTCCATTGTGATTTTGTTCACATACTTTCTTGAACATTTTCTTCAGATAGATTATATGAAACCTTGCATGTGTGGAAATGGCTTTTCTTTTCACCTAACAAATGAAGCACATTATGGCTTGGTAAAGGGTTCTTGTCTTCCTTTTCTTTCAGTCTACAGAGTTATTCCATTACCTCTACATTTTCTGATGTTGCCTGTATGAAGTGCAATGTTCGTTTGACTCTCCTTTGTAAATAAGTTTGTTTATTTGTTTCTGAGAGCCTTAAGATTTTTCATTTTGCCCTCTGAGTTCAGGAATTTGTATGTATTTACATGAATTCTCTCAGGTTCTTATTAAGCCATTTCTGTCTGCTGACTCAGAAATTTTTAAATTTCCTCCTCCTATGCATGCAGTTGTTGCTTCTCTTCCTGTTCTTTGCTCTTCTTCTAGAACTCCTATTATTCAGATATTAGGCCTCTGGATCTCTCCATTTAATCTCGTATCTTTCCCTTCATGGTTTACATATTTGCATTTTTACTTCGTTTTGAAATATATTTTTCCACTGATCTTCCTGATTACTGAATTCTCAACATTGAATATTCTCTTTTTAGGTTTGTTTATTCTTTTATATTAACTAATGTAGTATGATATTAACATTAAAAAATGCTTGTAAGTTTATAGCTGAATGGATTTTCCCAAACTGAACAACTTCTGTAACTAGGATCCATATCAAGGAACAAAACCATACTGGCACAGAAGCCCACCTTTGTACTCCTATACAGTTACTACACTTCCACAAGGATAACTGTTATATGGAGTTGTAACAGCATAGATTGATTTTACCTGTTTTTATGCTTTATGTAAATGGAATTATGTTGTATGTATTTTTTGTCCCAAGCTTCTTTTTATTAAAAATTAAGACTTCCAAATTTACAATATATATAGTTACATATAGTATGTTATGTTTTATAGAGTAGATCATTTATTCTTAATTGTTGTATAGTATTCTACTGTGTCATTATACCACAATCTATCCTTTCTACTGTTGCTAGGCATTTAGATGGTTACCAGCTTTTGGTTATTACAAATAGTGCTGCTTGCAACATTATAGTACATGCTTTTGGTTGACATATGCATGCATTTCTGTTGGCTCTGTGGAATGGCGGGCCCCTGGTGTTTGCATATTTTCCCTTTAGTGGATTCTGTCAAATGTTCTTCCAAAATGGTTGACAATTTACCATCATGGTGTATGAAGGTTTTAGCTGCTGCACATACTCACCAACATTTGTTGTTTTCTATCTTAGCACCTTTTCATATATGCTTTTTCCTTTTTTCATTGTCCATTAAGTTTGTAAATACCAAAATGGTGTGTTTTTGAGAGAGTTTCAAAAAGATTTCTTTGTGTGTGAGAATTCTCTAAATGAATACGATGCTATTTTAAATAACTAAACTATTAAGAATAATTAAAAGAAAGTTACCATTTAGAAAGAGATTGAAAACCTTACATTACTATTAAGTTTAGTTAATTTCTATTATAATTTTGTAACATTTTATTTATATTAAATAGGAGCCTGGAAAAAAAATATGCAATCATCAACTAAGCTGAAGAAATTAGCAAAGAGAGATTATCCCTCCAAAAATAAAGAAGAGTTATTTAAAGGTAAACACAGTTGATTTTGGAGAATTTAACCAAACTGTTGCGCTCATCTCTAAAAAGTTTCATAACAACACCCCAGAGTAGGGTTTTGGGCCAGGGCTGTACAAAGCCAGGGACTTAAAATCAGACTTCTTTGGGGTGGAGTGACCATTGAAATGAAAACAGAAGTTGGCAGTGAAGCTTCTGAGGAAACTCTTTCATGGAAGCTTTAAGTAGGTAGGCCATTTTTTCTCTTCCTTCTTTCTGCATGGAATGTAGATATGATGGCTGGAGCTCTAGCATTCATGTTGGACCATGAGGTGACCTTGAGATCTCTCCTTGAGCCTGAATTCTAAGTTAACTGAGAGTTCTGTAATGTGGAGACTTACATTTTTGAAAAAGCAACTGCTTTTTTTTTCCAAATTGATACAATTTTAGGTGGTGGCTGTGCAACTGCCTCTTTATCTGCAGATAGAACTTGTGCCATGCTATTTAAAGGGAGTCAACTAGCTGGCATAGACAAGATTAAGAGTTATGATTTCTTATTCAGGACTACTATTTAATGTGATTCAATGCAGTGACTTTTAAGATCGAAGAAAATAAACAGAGCACAGATGATAGTGAATAAAGGATGAAAATCTTCAGGCTTAAAACTTTAGCTAAACAAAGAATCCTACTAAGGTTTGTTTGGGTTTTTGTTTTTTTTTGTTTTTCTGAGGGAACTTTATTCAACAATAATATCAAGCCTTACATTCAACAGCCTGGGACTGTTCACTGTTTAAAGTAATCCCTAGACCCCCAAACCTGCACCAGTAAATGGGCTCTTAAAACTTCGCAGTCTCCCCATGGTCTCGGGGAACATCTAGCTCAATTAGCATAACATAATTTATAAAGAAAGTGTTCTACATTCTACCTTGGTGAGTAGTGTCTAGGGTCTTAGAAGCTTGTAAGTGGCCATCTAAGATACTCCACTGGTCTCACCCCTTTAGGAGCAAGGGAGAATGAAGAAAACTAAAGATACAAGGGAAAGATTAGTCCAAAGGACTAATGGACCATAACTACCACAGCCTTCACCAGACTGAGTCCAGCACAACTGGATGGTGCCTGGCTACCACCACTGACTGCTCTGAAAGGGATCACAATAGAGGGTCCCGGAAAGAGCTGGAGAAAAATGTAGAACAAAATTCTAACTCACAAAAAAAGACCAGACTTACTGGCTTGACAGAGACTGGAGAAACCCTGAGAGTATGGCCCCCGGACACCCTTTAAACTCAGTACTGAAGTCACTCTCGAGGTTCACCCTTCAGCCAAAGATTAGACAGGCGCATAAAACAAAACGAGACTAAAGGGGAGCATCAGCCCAGGGGCAAGGACTAGAAGGCAGGAGGGGACAGGAAAGCTGGTAATAGGGAACCCAAGGTCGAGAAGGGAGAGGGTTGACATGTTGTGGGGTTGTTAACCAATGTCATAAAACAATAGGTATACTAACTGTTTAATGAGAAGCTAGTTCTGTAAACCTTCATCTAAAGTACAATCGAAAAAAAAAAACAAAACAAAAAACCTTGCAGTCTCCAAAAAGGTCATATTCACTAATGTCTACTTTAAATGGGAGCATGGATATTTAAAGTATGTGGAAAAAACTCTCAGAGGACAGAGCCAGGAACAATGAGCAAAGGAGACTCTTCCAGAGAACAGGACCAGGGGTTGCTAGATGGCACTAAGGGACTGCCAGAGCAATGAATTTGATTCAGAGCAGTGGTCAAGTGGCAACTGTGTGTTTTCCATTCTCTCTTTTTCCAAGTAGTAGTTGTATTGAACTTGTTATGTGTCTTCTCCGTGATGGTATACTGGGTGTGTTGGGGATAGATAATTCATCTTTTTGTTTATGAGTCTCTAATATGGTGAGTCACACCTGTCCTTGAGAAAGAGAACTGCAACATTACCCACAGATCTGTGACTTTTGGGTTGCCTCCTTAGAATAGGGTTAAGGGTGTGCTTTGTATGGAAGTAAAGATTGAAACTGCTAATTGATTGCACAAGATCCAATCTATCTTTCTGAGATAATTCTGATTTTATTCTGGGCAGCAAATAACGTAGCTAAACAAGTACATTTCTCAGTCTTCTTTGTAGCTTGGAGTAGCAAAAGGGCTTTAAGCAATTAGTTGTGTTATTATTAACTCAGAAAAGTATAATTGAAAATTTGAATACAGTTCCTAATCCCTCTTGCTAGATAACCTTATGAATATTTTTAACAAAATTATTCAGATATAATTTACTTACCATAAATTCACCCATTTTAAGTGTATAATTCAATGATTTTAGTAAGTTTACAGAAGTGTGCAAATATAATTGTAATCCAATTCTAGAATATTTTCATCACCCAACAAAATCCCTCATGACCATTTACAGTTAATCCCTGTTCCTACCCCCAGCCCCTGGCAACCACTAACCTACTGTATTTTTGTGCACATAATGCACGCCTTCTATGTTTGCCAACCGCGCCCTCCCCCAACGATGAGGTATTTTCATAAGTGCCGCTATGCTAAATTTTTTACAGCAACATGTAAAAAAATTAGCATAGCGGCACTTATGAAAATACTTCATAGGGAGAGAGCTCGGCTGGCAAACAGACATAGAAGGCACATGTTATTTGCATAAAAATACAGTACTTTCTGTTTGTATAAATTTGCCTTTTTTTGACATTTCGTGTAAATATAATCGTACAATATCTGGGCTTTTGTGTCTGGCTTCTTTCACTTAGTATAGTGTTTTTGAAGGTTCATCCATGTCGTAGCATGTGTTAGTACTTCATTAGTTTTTGTTACTGGAATAGGATATACCACATTTTGTTTATCCATTCACCAGTTGATGGGCATTTGGGTTATTTCTACTGTGTGGTGATTATGAATATGCTGCTATGAACGTTCACGTGACAATCTTTTTGTAGACAGATGTTTTCAGTTCTCTTGGATATATACCTTGTATTGGAATTGCTGGGTTGTATGTTAAATTTATGTTTATTTTTTAAGAAGCTGCCAAACTGCTTTCCAAAGTAGTTGTACCATTTTACATTCCCATCAGCAGTATTATGAGGGTTCTCATTTATCTATATCCTTGCCAACGTTTGTTATTGTCTGTCTTTTTTTATTGTAATTATTCTAGTATGTATGAATTATTGATATCTAAAAGTAGAAATTATGTATACACATGGTAAGAAACTGTAAACAACACAGGAGAGTATGCAATTAACAATTAAAACCATATTTCCTACTAAGTCTTCTCCCCAAACATAACTAGTATTAATAGTTTATTGCATAGCCTTTAGAGAAAACATGCATATAATAGTATATATATTGTTCTGAAAGTTGTATATATTAAATTTTAAAGACATAAATACATATAAGTACGAATATGTATATGATTAAATATAAATATATATATTTATTATTATTTATTATTTGTTCCAAGAAATCATGCATCTTTTCTACATCTTCATTTTTTAAAGCATAATAATATTATCTTGAAAATCTTTTCCATACCAGCACATCCGGATCAACCTTTGTATTTGGACCTACCATAGTTTATTTAACTTGGCCGCTTATTAAATGGACACTTCGGCTGTTTTCAGTTTTTTTCTCTGTAATGATGTTGCAGCAAACATCCTTGGAATAGACAGATAATTTAAAATCCAGTCTTGGTTTCCATTAGCTCAAAGATGAGTCTTCTACCTAAAATGGACTTGCCACTGTTTCCTCCCTGCCAGTAATGTTTGCTTTTGTAGTTCAAAAATTGGGAGAAGTTCCGGTAAAATGGTGCTCTAGGCAGAAGCACCACGCCGTCACTCCACAGCAAAGATCTGAAAAACTAAGCCAAACAGAGAATACAACAATCCTAAAACCCTAAAACATCAAATGAAGAGATAAAGAACTCAGCCAAGCACCAAATGGAGTGAGAAAACTGACAGAGAAAGGAGAGCAAGGAGAGATTCAT
>NW_004444131.1:782355-783370 GCF_000243295.1 Trichechus manatus latirostris
CTCCCCCTCCTTTCACTCGAGTGTCTGGCTCCGTGCGCCACCTTTGCTTCTTCCTGAGGGGCTGCAGAGCGCCGGCAATTTGTGATATACGCTTTCCCACTCTCCACCCTTCTTCACCCACACTCGGCCTCCTCTGCTTCCCGCAGACGCAGTCTCTTGTCCAGAAACACCAGCCCGCACTAGCTGGCTCTCTGAGTGCCATTTGTTAGCTGCTGGTGTTGCTTTTTTTTCCTATCTTCTTCTTCTTTTGATTTCTTGCTTGCCTCTCACTGCCTCTGCCTTCTTTTGCTTGAGTGCCTGGCTCCGTGCGCCATCTTTGCTTCTTCCTGAGGGGCTGTGGAGCTCCATTCGAGTGTGGAGCTGCTTCCCAGTCTGGGCTACCACGCTGGTGGGATCCCAGGGCTTTTGTTCCTTTGTTCCTCTGCTTCCTGCGGCCACGGTCTCTTGACTGGGAAGCGCCAGCTGCTTGGATTCCACACACCCAAGCGGGCGGCTCTCTGGGTGCCATTTGTTGGCTGCTAGTGTTGCTTTTTTTTTTCCTGCTTCTTTGGATTTCTCACTTGCCTATTGCCACCTCCCGCTCCTTTCACTCAAGTGCCTGGCTCCGTGTGTCATCGTTGCTTCTTCCTGAGGGGCTACAGAGCACCAGCAATTTGTGATATACATTTTCCCACTCTCTACCCTTCTTCACCCACACTCGGCCTCCTCTGCTTCCCATGGACACAGTCTCTTGTCCAGAAACACCAGCCCACACTAGCTGGCTCTCTGAGTGCCATCTGTTGGCTGTTGGTGTTGCTTTTTTTTTTTTTTCTGCTTCTTTGGATTTCTTGCTTGCCTCTCGCCGCCTCCCCCTCATTTGGCTCAAATGCCTGCCTCCATGCGCCATCTTTGCTTCTTCCTGAGGAGCTGCGGAGCTCCATTCGAGTGTGTAGCTGCTTCCCGGTCTGGGCTACCGCGCTGGTGGGATCCTGGGGCTTTTGTTCGTTTGTTCGTTTTGAATTGTTTGTTTGTTTTC
>NW_004444131.1:789549-800826 GCF_000243295.1 Trichechus manatus latirostris
GAAGGGGACAAGGAAGCTGGTGATAGGGAACCCAAGGTTGAGTAAGGATATTGTTGATGTGTTGTGAGATTGTTAACCATTGTCGTAGGGCAACATTTGTAGTAATTGTTAAATGAGAAACTATTTTGTTCTGTAAGCCTTCATCTTAAGTGAGAATAACAGCACAATTGGAAGAGCATAGTCAATGCCACTGAACTCAGTATGTAAAAATTTTTGAAACGGTGTATCTTTGGCTATGTGTATTTTCACCAAAAAAAAAAAAGTTGAGACGTTAGAGGGTCAGTATGTTGTGGGGTTGTTAACCAATGTCATAAAACAACATGTGCACTACTGTTTCATGAGAAACTATTCTGTAAGCCTTCACCTGAAGTACAATAAAAAAAAAAAGGCCTCTCATTTAGAGCTGACAGATCTGTTGAAGAACCATATCTATATTAAACATATACATTTTATGTGTGCCATAGGGCAATATTCCAGTGAACTTGAACTTTTTAAATTCCTCTGTCAATGCTTTTCTAAAGGTTTTCTCTGGACCTGAGTGCTGGCATCACGTGGGAACTTGTTAGAAATGCAAATTCTTGGGCCCCACCCCAGACCAACTGAATCAGAAGCTCTGGGGGTGGAGCCCTGCAAACTATTTTCACAAGATTTCTGGCTAATTCTGATACAGGCTCAAGTTTTAGAACCGTTGTCTTATATTTATGGTGCTCTAAGTTAAAGATAATCCCAACATCATTTCTGTAGAAATTATAGGTAGTTAAATTTATGTACTGTTTTTCCATTTCCATTGTTAGTATTATTCTAATACCGTTTTCTGTGATGTCAAATGTAATGGAAATGTATATCAACTATAACAGAATTAAATAAAACTATTTTTTTTCAAATCATACAATAACTTTTCTTTAAAGTAATATATATACCACTACCTGAAAATCTACATCACACTCATACTTTGAAACTGAAGAGAATTCTGGACAAGATAAACAACACGAGCAAATTCATGGAGACAACAATAAAAATCTCAAGTATGGGGGCCTTGTGAAAATAACACTGACTTAATGGATGGTGCTTATTAAACTGTAGTGAGAAATACACTGGATAAATAGGGTAGGCCCAGATCATGGAGGGCCTTAAAAAGTCGCGGGTGAGTTTGAATGTTTGAAATAGAGTTCATGTTTTTCTAATTTTAATGAAGTTATAATTATATGTTAAATCACAAGTGATGAAAAACACCCTATTCAAAATGGTAATGTGTGAACTCTATAAACTATTTTCAAAAAAGAAAGTGAATACTGCTTAACCATAACATGATTGTTATGTGTTAAAGCATGTGCTTTAGAATTTGTAATGGCATAAAATAAGTTGCTAAGAATTTTAAAGATATGATTCTTGCCAATCAGACATTTTATAACATTAAAATATTTCTTTTAGTCACATGAGAGCATAAATATTATTGGATGAGATTGTTCTAAATCTGGATTATCACTGCCATAAATATTTAGAGTAATATGAGATTTTTTGTACCTTAAATATTTTTTTTTTCTCTAGCAAAATTTAGGGCAATAAGCACTGATAGTAATCTAAGTTGAGTTACATTTTCTGCCAAAAATTAATAAGGGAAATTGGCTTTCTACAGAAACAAAGTAAAGTAGAATAAAATGAATGAAATAGCTTCTGTCCTCTATTAGCTCTTGTTGAAAAGCTATTATTTATGCTTTATGCAGTTGTAAACATGAATAATTTACATTATGGTATGAAGAAATTATGAATTGAACATAATTAAACTATCAGTTAAGAGGAAATTAATGGAGTAATTCTTCACTAGTGACTGATTATCTATTCTCTGGAACTGTGAAATATCCCAGGAATTATTTTGGAGAGAATATATGCAGAAATGAATAGGAGAATTGTTATTGTAAGTTGCCAATAACTGGGTTTTGAGCAAAGTGGATTTTATGCCTCATTCTAGCATTCTTTTTCCAACCGAAGTTTTAGTTCAGCATAGCAGACTGGTGCTTGTTAGGGTTATCTAAACAGAATCCAATCCAGTTTATTAGTTTGTTCCTATGGACTATCCAGATAACAACGCCACCTATGTGTTAGTTCCTTTTAAAAATCTGGGATTCAGAGGGCGTTTCTATAGAACACTGAGGCACCTCTGTTTAGGCTAAAACACTGCAATTATAGAAATGCTCTTTTGATTAAATGAGCTAATGTATGTGCTAAATCAGTGTTTCTCAAGCTTGTTTACAAAATAGGATTCACCTGGGATGTTTATAGAAACTATCAACTCTCTGACCTCATCCCCAGAACAATTAATACAGATTCTATGTTGTTGTTGTTGTTAGGTGCCATCGAGTCACTTCCGACTTATGGCAACCCTATGCACAACTGAACAAAACACTGCCCAGTCCTGTGCCATCCTCAAAATCGTTGCTATGCTTGCGCCCATCGTTGCAGCCACTGTGTCAGTCCGTCTGGTTGAAGGTCTTCCTCTTTTTCGCTGACCCTCTACTTTACTAAGCGTGATGTCCTTCTCCAGCAACTGGTCCCTTCTGATAACATGTCCAAATCACGTGAGATGAAGTCTCACCATCCTTGCTTCTATGTCGATTCTATGTAGGTGACTCTAATGTGCAACCAGGGTGGAAATCCATGGTGTTTCTTATTTGATGAGGATACAAGGAAAATCAGCTAATACCCAAACCCATGTAGAAATGGGTGCAACTGGGTTTTTTTTTTTTTTTATCCAGCTCCTGGCAGAGGGACCTGATGAGTGAATTCCACGTATGTTGGCTCCATTTGAATGTCCCTCCTCCCAGACCACGCTCTTTCTGGCAACTATGGCTTCCTCTCCGCGGCACTCTCCACTGGAATTTTCTGTGATCAAGAACACATTCTGTATCTACGCTCTCCAGTACGGAACCGTGTGCCACATATGGCTACTGAGCACTTGAACTGTGGCTAGTGTGACTGAGAATGTGTATTTTTAATTTAATTTAATTTTAATTAATTAAAATCTAAATAGTTACATGTGGCTCCTGTATCGGACAGCAAGTCTCAAGAATCATCAAGTATCCAGCAGCCTAACAGTACTTGGGAAGGCAGTGAGCTATTCAGAGGAATATACATGTATAGGAAATAATTTTGCTGATTAATGACGGGACAGCTAAAAACAACTCCCTGGAGAAGTAGTAGCAGATCTATTGATAAAATGTAATGCTTTTTTAGCATAGCAGGATGGCCCTTAAATTGCTCAGGGAATGTTAGTTTCTACCAAAAAGTCTGACTAGCTCAAATTAGGCCAGAGTCAGGGCAGAAGTGAATAGGGTCTGCAGCCTTGACTTTGACTTTGACTGCCACTGAAGATAAGGCAAACCCCCCTGCTTCTTGAAGTGATGAGATAATGAGGTAGCTAGGGTATGAGTATGAGGATTTCCTAATGAGCTCCAGAAATTCAAAGATTCCTTTGGTTATATTCTGAGTCACCCAATAGCTGACAACTTGCTGGAGATTATATGGATGTTTTAAGTAAATGGAATTAGACCCAGTGAGTACTTCTCTAGTTTTTTAAATACATTTTCACTATGATTGGTCTAAAGATGGTGCTAGTGGAGACAGATCTGGACTGTGTAAGCTAAAGGTTTATGTGAGGTCTGTTTTGGTATATAAATTAGGATATCATAAACAAACTTCAATCCAGAGGTAGTGGAAGAATATTTTTTTTGTTCATAAACATTAGAGATGGGATTCATGCTGTTGAGAACTGTTCAAATGGACAGGGATGCCTCTAGCATGCCACTTTTCATTTGTCTCACTCTCTTAATTAATTTAAATCAAATTGTTGGTGTCCTAAGCATACAGTACCAAAAAAACCTGTTGGCTTATAGAGTTGGTCCAGAAGATTAGAGATCAACAGGCGTAGAGAGTAATCTTAAATGTTGACCATTTGATGCCATAGTACTTTCTGAGAAGCAAAAATCTTCACTTTTCTTCTTCAAGAAGAAAACATGATTATTTTCAGGGAGTTGGAGGAACTTATTTTCTCCCTTTGTAAGTTGGTGGCTAACTCTTTGCACAGGGGCCATGTTTTCAGGTTGGAGACACACACACATATACACACACACACACACACACACACACACACACACACACAGATTCACTTGGATGTTCCTCTGAAACAGTTGATTACACAGTTACATTTATGATGTAGGGGACATTGCCTTGCCTCTGTATTAGAAAATTCTCGTTATGTTGTCTTCTTATCTGGGTCATGGAATACTGGGGTAACAAATAAAATAGATTTTTTAATGGCATGTGGACAGTAACAGTAACTTACAGAGCATAAAATTTTAAATGGAAATGGCTGAGTTATTGGGCCAAGGAATAAAGAACGTCCTAGAATTCAGTGTATTGTAGCCTTTAATTGAGTGAGATCCTGGTCCATAAAGCTACGTGACACTGTGGAGTCTATCACTACTTTATTTAGAGGCAAAACCTACAACTCAATTTCTCTGAGATATAGACTGATATCTGTAGACGGGTATCTATAGACTGATATCCAAAGACTGGGAAGAGAAAGGACACTGTCAATACTCTCTCCCCATTTTCTTTTCTACCCTCCTATCACCTGCCCACACTGCTAGGCAGGTGCCCAGTGTTGCAGACTATAAGCCTACAGGCTAGGTGCTCATGATCAAAATGACCTGACCCTCAACAATATAAGCATAATTCCGTCCAGGCCCTTCAGTTTGGAAAGTAACCAGAAGTGGTAGAAATTATGTGTGGATGGGTTCCTGCATGTGAATATATTTCCCACGGTTAAGTCTATCAGTTCAGAGCTTCTGTTCATCATCTGAGGATTAAGAACACATATTCATCTAACTTGCTCGAGGACACACAGCTGGTTAGCAGCAGAGACGGAATGTGAGCCTAGACGATTAGACTATAGAGTCCAGGATTTTAATCTCTAACATATATCCCACCATAAGAGCCAGTCTTGCAATGTCCAGCTGAATAGATTGTCTTAGCATTGAGAGAAAGATCTTTTTTTTTGAAAAACAAGTGCTCTAGATAATATTTTCAAAAATGTTACGCAATTAGTGTAAAATATGCTCCAGTACCAAAAATTGCATGACAATGAAAGTTTCAGAAATGCTGTGTGTGTGTATTAGAAGTTGATTTAAATAAAAATTGTATTTGTTGCTTTATTTTCAGAACTCTTCTTTAATCTCTGGAAAAATTTGAGCCGGTAAAATCAAAGCCTCGTTATTGCTGATGGTACAAAAGGAGCTCTCAGTTGAAGTTCCAGCTTGCTTCTATTCACTACTGCCCCTATAGAGACTTCTGGTGTGGTGTAAAAGCAATTAAATGAAGTTTGTGCTGCACATGTTTTGAAAATGTCATGGTTCTTTAAGTGTCATATTATATACAAATCTATTCTGTATGATCCTATATGGAGAAAAGTCACTTCCATATTTTTCTTACACTTCCAGGTAAAGGAATTTAATTTAGGAAAGAAAATATCTTGCTGTACTTCTTTTCCATATTCAAACTGGAAATACGTTGAAGAGATCAGAACCAAGTGGTTATTTACATAACATTTATGAAACCCTAGTGAGAATACAAAGCACACTACTATCTCTGACTATACTATGAAAGATATTATTTACAAACTCAAAGAAGTTATTCTGTGTGGGATTTTCATTAATCCTGCAAAAGAATAATAAGAAAAAACTTGTAAATATTGGATGAGTTACTGGGCCAGTGTCTTCATGCTGTCTTATTTTTCACTCCTGGCCCTGACATTGATGGATTTTTGTTATGATTATTATCATCTAATCATGAACCTCTATTTATGTGAATATTTGTTTTATTTATTTTTACAATATTTTATCAGCTTCTAATATTTCTAAGTATCATTCATCCATATTTTTTTACTTGAAACCCCAAATGAAATAAAATTAAATGAGATAATACTATCATGTGTTTAATTAGACTTTTTTTAGCATCCAAAAATTACTGCACCATTTCAATGCCTGTTTACATTGGTAAACTACTGTTTCAGTGAAAAAAAATTAATAGGTATTTAAATTTCTACATTTAAGAGTTTAACTCTTCCACATGCTATTATAGGAGCTCAGTATATAACAGTCATTTTTGGATCCCAGAGATAGGTTCAAAGTTGTTTTGTCACATCCTTACTGACTCTGTACACCAGTTTTAAAGCTGAATATACATATACTCTATCAACGTAGTAATTTAGTCTTGAAAAATGTGACGCCTGAATATGAGACTTAGGCAAAAGGATAATGTTTTGTGCCACTTCATCTACCTTCATTCTATAGAATATACTTCTTTAAACAAGCCTGGCAGGCAGAATATGAGTTGCAACAAATCATATATAGCATATAATTCTTCTCCATGCAGTACTCCCTTCAAAACCTAATCTCTGAAATATAATCAACCAGTCTGTACTTAAGTATGTCTAGTTTACAGAGATCTCACTCCCTGAATTACAGAAAGTCTCTGTCAGAAAAGCTTCCTAACCTTGAGTCAAATTCTGCTTCATATAAGTTATAAAAAAATCTATCTTGAAGGTGATTAAATGAAATAATGAAAGGCCAGTGCATGGCACAACAGAAATGTTACCTAGTATCATCAGAACTTTTGCAAATGCTTCATGAGAATTGTCTCCATGGGTGTGAAGATTAAATAAGATGATAAATTTAATATATTTGAAAATGCCTTATTACTTAGTGATATTATTAAGGAAAATTTTACTTAGAATCAAGAGACAGAACTTAGTACATCCCTTCTATCCCTAATATTATCTCACTACTCTTTGCTTAATTAAGAATAATCCTTAAATAAGTTTTAAAAATGTAATGTTGACTGAAAAAAAATAAAGTCACATACAAAACTATAAGACTCAAGACAAAAGTACTGTACATGAACATTGAATCCTAGTTGATCTACACACTTCTTGCAAGAGTGCAAGTTAGCAGCTCTGAACTACTTCACATATATCATGGGGTTGAACAAAAAAGTAAATGGATGATATAGGGTGGGATCTAGGTTTCCATGACTGGAGAGAGAAGTTACAGATATGCAAGAAGAAAGCCTAGAATGAACCCTGTGGTAATAGCTATATGGGAAATGTTTTTACTTTTTTTTTGCAACTTGTCTAAGTCTAAAATTATTTTAAAATAAAAAAATTAATCACACAGAGAGCATTTGCAGAATGAAATAAGAAGAAGAACAAGAAACCATAAATTTAAGATGTGGGTAGAAGAATGGCTTCTTCGAATAATATATGTTGGTTTCATAAATTTAACCATTATACTGCAAGGTTGTTTCTTATTTGAGAAGTCTGTGGAACACTTTGTATTTGCCCTCATGGGGAAGGATAAAATGATTGATCTTAAAAGCCTTGGATAAAGCTTTATAACCACCAGCTATAAGAATAAATTAGGATAGTAGCTGTGAAAGTGCTATGAAGATCTGAGGTATGTAAGAAGCAAAATAAGCAAAGATGGCCAAATAACAGTCTGAAAACAAAACTGAATTTATTGCTTGCCTGGCAAGGGAGCCTGCAACACTCAGGTTAAGTGTGAGTCACATAGTTGTCCTGAGCAGAAATGGAAGGGACTGGCTATAGACAAATGAGGAAAATTTCACACCAAAAAGGGCAAGATTCTGAGTTCAAATCTCTAGTTGGCTTATGAGGTGGATTTTAAACTCTTTTTTGCAATTGGTTACTGTCTTAGTTATCTAGTGCTGCTATAACGTAAATACCAGAAATAGATGGCTTTAACAAACAGGAGGTTATTCTCTCATGGTTCAGGAGGCTACAAGTCCAAATTCAGGGCATCAGCTCTAGGAGAGGCCTTTCTCTCTTTGCGGGCCCTGGGGGAAGGTCCTTGTTTCCTTTCAACATCTGTGGGCCTGGCTTGGAAATGTCCATGTGCTTGGCATCAATCTTACCTTGGGTCTAGGAGGTTCTCAGAATAGGGGACTCAGGTCCAAAGGATGCGCTTTGTACCTAGCTCTTCTTTCTTGGTGGTAGTAGGTCCTTTGATCCTGCTCACTTGTTTAATCTCTTTCATATCTCAAAAGAGATTGACTCCAAGATACAACCTAATCCTGTAGATTGTGTCCTGCCTCACTAACATAACTGCCTCTAATCCTGCCTCATTAACATCATAGAAGTTAAGATTTACAACACATTGGATAATTACATCAGATCACAAAATGGAGGGTGATTACATCAGATCACAAAGTGAAGGATAATTATATAATACTGAGAATCATGGCCTAGCCAAGTTGACACATATTTTTGGAGGACACAATTCAATCCATAACAGTTACCTTAAGAATTTTCATAACGAATGCTGGGAAACCTGGTTTTAAATAGGTCAAGAATGGATTCAGTAAAATTTGGAGGGCCTAGGGTCATGCTTGTATGCATTTTCTTGAAGATCAGCAAGATTTTTCTTTAACAGACATCAATATCATATATAATCTTGCTTAGAAGCAAGAAATGGACCAGAAAATTTCTAGAGGTGCCTTCAATTGCTAAGATTTAAGAAAAAGCATTGGTACTAATTAATACTTGATCCAAATTTACAAGATTTTCATTGTTTTCTAATTATAATTTTTCAAGCATACTTTGCTATTTCATTTATTTAGAGACACATAAGAAAATTTAATATGGATAAAATCACCAAGCCATATCATAATCACACTTGCTAAAACCAAAGACAAAGAATCCTGAGAGCAGTTGAAGAAAAAAAACTTACATACAGAGGAGAAACAATAACACTAAGCTCGGATTATGTAGCAGAAACCATGCAAGCAAGAAGGCAATGGGATGACATATATAAAACCTTGAAAGAAAAATTGCCAGCCAAAAATAATATATCCTGCAAAACTCTCGTTAAAATATGATGGTGAAATTAGATCATTTCCAGATAAACAGAAATTACGGGACTATGTAAACCAAACCAAACTTACAAGACTTATTAAAGGGATTCTTTCGATCTGAGAACAAACAGCATCAGACCACAGGCTGAATCTAGGACACAGGATTTTACTAGCCGGATACCAACCTAGGAAATGAACTCTTAAGGACTATCCAAAACCAAAAGAATTAAAACAGGGAACCAGAGAGGTTAATCTGTAAATGACAACAACATCAGAACAACAAAAGAGGGAATTAACAGTGTAGGTATAGAACCTTCTAATGGAGAGGAAGGCAAGGTGATACCAAGTAATAATAGACTGGTTCAAACCTAGGAAGATAAGGGTAAATTTCAAGGTAACCACAAAGAAAATTAACAAAACTACTCATCAAAATAAAGAAGATAAACATAACGTCTCATAAAAACAATACCTACAAAAATGAAAGAAATGAAAAAAAATCCACAAACAAAAGGAATTCAGCACAGGAGAGCAAGAGGAACAAAGAAAACTTCAGCACCACAAAAAAAGCACTACAGAAAGACAGCAATGAACTCACACCTATCAGTAATTACACTGAATGTAAATGGTCTAAATGCACTCATACAGAGACGGAGAGTGACAGTATGGATAAAAAAAACAAGATCCATCAGTATGCTGTCTACAGGAGACACACCTTAGAAACAAAGATGTAAATTTATTAAAAATCAAAGGATGGAAAAAATATATATCAAGCAAACAGCTACCAAAAAAGAACAGGAGTGGCAATACTAATCTCAGATAAAACAGACTTTAAAACAAAATCCACCATAAAAGACAAAGAAGGACACTATATAATGATTAAGGGGATGATCCATCATGAAGACATAACTATAATAAACATCTATGCACCCACTGACAGGGCTCCAAAATACATAAACTCTAACAGCACTGCAAAGAGAAATTGACAGCTCCACAATAATAGTAGCAAACTTCAACACACCACTTTCAGTAAAGGACAGAACATCTAGAAAGAAACTCAGCAAAGATACAGGAGACCTAAAGGGCACAATCAGCTGGATTGACCTCATAGACATAAGTAGAACACTACACCCAGCAGCTGTAAAGTACACATGCTTTTCCAATGCACATGGAACGTTCTCCAGAATAGACCACATCTTAGGGCACACAGCAATCCTCAACAAGATCCAAAACGTTGAGATAATACAAAGTAAATTCTCTGAGCACAATGCCATCAAGGTAGCAATTAACAATAAGAAGAGCAAGGAAAAAAATCAATTACATGGAAACTGAATAACAACCTGCTTACACATCACTGGGTAATAGAAGAAATCAGAGATGGAATCAAACAATCCCTAGAATCAAACGAGAATGAAAACAACATACCAAAACTTTTGGGACACAGCAAAGACAGTCCTCAGAGGACAATTTATAGCAATAGATGAACACATAAAAAAAGAAGAAAAGGGCAAAATCAAAACATTAACTACAGAGCTCCAACAAATAGAGAACAGCAAAAAAAGCCCATAGCCACTGAAAGAAAGGAAATAATAAAGATCAGAGCAGAAATAAATGAAATGGAAAATAGAAAAACAATAGAAAGAATCAACAAAACCAAAAGCTGGTTCTTTGAAAGGGTCAACGAAATCGACAAACCGCTGGCCAGACTGACGAAAGAAAAACAGAAGAGGATGCAAATAACCTAAATAAGAAATGAAATGGAGGACATTACAACAGACCAAACTGAAATAAAAAGGATTATAACAGAGTATTATGAAAAACTATACTCCAACAAATTTGAAAAACTGGAGTAAATGGATAAATTTCTAAAAGCATACTACCTACCCTAACTACCACAAAGTGATGCTGAAAATCTGAACAGACCCATAACAAGAGAAGGGATTAAAAAAATAATTTAAAAAACTGCCAACAAAAAAAAAGCCTTGGCCCAGAGGGCTTCACAGGAGAATTCTACCAAACCTTCAGAGAAGAGCTTATACCAGTACTACTGAAACTATTTCAGAACATAGAAAAGGAAGGGATACTTTCGAATACATTTTATGAAGCCAGCATAACCCTGATACCAAAACCAGGCAAAGACTCCAAAAAAAATAAAATAAAATTACAGACCAATATCTCTCATGAATATAGATGCAAAAATTCTCAACAATATTCTAGCCAATAGAATTCAGCATCATATCAAAAAAATAATAAACCACAACCAAGTAGGATTCATACCAGGTATGCAAGGATGGTTCAACATTAGAAAATCAATCAATGTAATCCACCACATAAATAAAAGGAAAGAAAAGAATC
>NW_004444131.1:803399-834623 GCF_000243295.1 Trichechus manatus latirostris
ACAAACAAACAAACAAAGGTCGAGAGGGGAGAGGGTTGACATGTTGTGGGGTTGTTAACCAATGTCATAAAACAGTATGTGTACTACTGTTTCATGAGAAACTATTTGTTCTGTAAGCCTTCACCTGAAGTACAATAAAAAAAAAGGGGGGGGGGAATTCTAAGTATTTTGTTAATTCCACTTTTGATTTCTCCTATGACCCATAGTTTTTTAGTAGTGCGTTTAGTTTTCCATGTAATTTTTTTTTCTTGTTGTTGATTTCTAGCTTCGTACCATTGTGGTTAGAGAAGGTGCTTTGTATGATTTCAATCTTTTTAAATTTGTTTAGACTTGTTTTGACTCCTAGCATAGAATCAAGTGAAAATGAAAACACAACATATCAAAACCTTTGGGACACTGCAAAAGCAGTACTCAGAGGGAAATTCATAGCAATACATGCCTACATTTAAAAAAAAGAAAGGTCCAAAATAAATAACTTAACCCAGCAACTCGAACAAACAGAAAAGGAAAAGCAAAAGAGGACCAAAGCTACCAGAAGAAAGGAAATAACAATGATTAGAGCAGAAACAAATGAAATAGAAAACAGAAACACAATGGAGAGAATCATCAAAACCAGAAGTTGGTTATTTGAAAGGACCAACAAAATAGAGAAACCACTGGCTAGACTGACAAAAGAAAAAGTCAAGATGAGGCAAATAACCAACATAAGAAATGAAACTGGAGACGTTACAACAGATCCAACTGAGATAAAGAGGATTATAACAGAATACTATGAAAAACTGTACTCAAATGAATTTGAAAACCTAAAGGAAATGGAAAATTCCTAGAAACACATTATCCACCTAAACTAACACAAACAGAGGTAGAAAATCTAAACAGACCCATTACAAAAGTAGAGATTTAAGATGTCATCAAAAAACTACCATCAAAAAAAAAAAAAAAAAAAAAGTCCAGGACCAGATGGCTTCACTGGGGAATTTTACCAAACATTCTGAAAAGAATTGACATCAATTCTACTCAAACTCTTCAAAAACTTAGAAGAGGAAAAAATATTCCCTAACTCATTCTGTGGGACCAGCATCACCCTAATACCAAAACCAGGCAAATACATCACACAAAAAATTAGACCAGTATCCTTCACAAATACAGAGGCAAAAATTTTCAAAAAAATTCTAGCCAGTAGAATTCAACAACATACTGAAAAGATCATACACCACAATCAAGTGGGATTTATACCAGAATTGCAAGGATAATTCAACATTAGAAAATCTATTAATGTACCACATAAATAAAGCAAAAGAACCATACGATCATAGCAATTGATGCAGAAAAGGTATTTGATAAAATCCAACACACTTTCCTGATAACAACTCTCAGCAAAATAGGAATAGAAGGGAAATTCCTCCACATAATTAATGGCACATATGCAAAACTAACAGCCAACATTATTCTCAATGGAGAAAGACTGAGAGTATTCCCTTGAGAATGGGAGCAAGACAAGGATGCTCATTATCACCACTCTTATTCAGTATTGTACTGGAAGTCCTAGCCAGAGCAATAAGGCAAGAAAAAGAAATAAAAGTATCCAGATTGGAAAGGAACAAGTAGAACTATCTCTATTCACAGATGGCATGATCCTGTACATAGAAAACCCTGAAGATTCTGTAAGAAAACTGCTGGAAGGACATTCCATGTTCATGGATTGGAAGACTTAATATAGTGAAAATGTCAATGTTACCTAAAGTGATCTACAGATGCAATGCGGTACAGATACAATGCGGTACTGATACTAATCCCAGCTTTCTTTAGTGAAATGGAAAAACCAATGAACAAATTTATATGGAAAGGAAAGAGACCCTGAATAGCCAAAGTAATACTGAAGAAGAACAACGTAGAAGACCTCACACTCACCGATATCAAGACATACTATACAACCACTGTAATCAAAACAGCTTGGTATTGGTTCAATGATAGACACAGACCACTAGAATAGAATTGAGAATCCAGAAATAAATCTATCTATTTATGGACAACTGATATTCAACAAGGGGTCAAAGTCCATTCAATGGGGAAGAAACAGCCTCTTTAACAAATAGTGCTGGCAAAACCAGATATCCACCTGCAGAATAATGAAACAGCACCCATAGCTCACACTACACACAAAAACTAACTCAAAATCGATCAAAGACCTAAATGTTAAGCCTGAAACTATAAAGTTCCTGGGAGAAAACTATGGGATTGAATCTTTTGTAGAAATAGGATAACAATCATAACTACAATGCACAAATAGCAGAAGACAGATAAATGGGACCTCATAAAAATTACAAACTTATGCTCATCAAAAGACTTTATCAAGAGTCAAAAGACAGCCTATAGACTAGGAAAAAATCTTTGGAAATGACATATCTGATGAAGGTCTAACCTCTAAAATTTACGTTGTTGTTAGGTGCTGTTGAGTTGCTTCCTTCTTAGCGACCCTATGTAAAACAGAACGAAACACTATGCATTCCTGCCCCATCCTTACAATAGTTGTTAAGTTTGACCCCATTGTTGCAGCCACTGTATCAATCCATCTCATTGAAGTTCTTCTTTATCGCTGACCCTCTACCAAGCATGATGTCCTTCTGCAAGGAATGGTCCCTCCTGATAACATGTCCAAAATACATGACACGAAGTCTCACCATCCTCACATTCAGGGAGCACTCTGGCTGTACTTCTTCCAAGACAGAATTGTTCGTTCTTCTTGCAGTCCATGGTATATTCAGTATGCTTCACCAACACCGTAATTAAAAGGCATCAGTTGTTCTTCGACCTTCCTTATTCATTGTCCAGCTTTCGCATACATTTAAGATGACTGAGTGAATCAGACAAACCTTTGTCCTCAAGGTTACATCTTTGCTTTTCAACACTTTAAAGAGCTCTTCTGCCCCAGATTTGCCCAGTGAAATACCTTGTTTCCTTGACTGCTGCTTCCATGGGCGTTGATTGTGGATCCAAGTAAAATGAAATCCTTGACAACTTCAATTTTTTCTCCATTTATCATGATGTTGCTAATCGGTCCAGTTGTGAGGATTTTTGTTTTCTTTTTGTTGAAGTGCAATCCACACTGACGGCTGTAGTCTTTGATCATCATCAGTAAGTGCTTCAAGTCCTCTTCACTTTCAACAAGCAAGATTGTGTCATCTTCATCCTCCAATCCTGATGCTGCGTTCTTCTTCAAATACTCGAGCTTCTTGGATTATTTTCTCAGCATACAGATTAGAAAGTATGATGAAAGGATACGACCCTGATGAAAACCTTTCCTGACTTTAAACCACGCACTATCCCCTTGTTCTGCTTGAATGGCTGTCTCTTGGTCAATGTACAGGTTCCTCATGAGCACAATTAAGTGTTCTGGGGCTCCCCATCTTCACAATGTTATCCATAATTTATGATTGACACAGTATTTTAATGTTAATGTGTGTTGAATGCCTTTGCATAGTCAATAAAACACAGGGCAACATTTTTCTGGTATTCCTCTGCTTTCAGCCAAGATCCATCAGTAATCATCAATGATATTCCTGGTTCCAGATCCTCTTCTGAATCCAGCTTGAATTTCTGGAAGTTCCCTGTCAATGTACTTCTGCAGCTGCTTTTAAATTTTACTTGTGTATGATATTAATGATATTGTTTAATAATTTTCACATTCTGTTGGATCACCTTTCTTTAATGGCTACAAATATGGATCTCTCCAGTCAATTGGCTAGGTAGCTGCCTTCCAAATTCTTGGCATAGACGAGGGAACACCTGTAATACTGCATGTATTTGTTGAAACATCTCAATCAGTATTCCATCAATTCCTGGAGCCTTGTTTTTCACCAACGTCTTCAGTGCAACTTAGACTTCTTCCTTCAATACCACCGGTTCTTGATCATATTCTGTCTCCTGAAATGGTTGAACTTTGACCAATTCTTTTTGATACAGTGACTGTATATTCCTTCCATCTTCTTTTCATGTGCTTCCTGTGTTGTTCAATATTTTGCCCTCAGAATCCTTCAATTTTGAAACTTGAGGTTTGACTTTTTCTTCAGTTCTATAAGCTTGAGAAGTGCCGTGTGTGTTCTTCCCTTTGGTTTTCTAACCCTAGATCTTTACACATTTCATTATAATACTTTGTCTTCTCCAGCCGCCCTTTGAAATCTTCTGTTCAGCTCTTTTACTTCATCATTTATTCCATTTGCTTTAGCTACTCTATGTTCAAGATCTTGTTTCAGAGTCTCTTCTGACATCCATTTTGGTCTTTTCTTTCTTTCCTGTCTTTTTAATGACCTCTTGTTTTCTTCAAGTATGATGTCCTTGATGTCATTCCACAGCTCGTCTGGTCTTTGGTCATTAGTGTTCAACGGGTCAAATCTGTTCTTGAGATAGTCTCTAAATTCAGGCGGGATATACTCAAGTTTGTACTTTGGCTCTTGTGGACTTGTTCTAATTTGCTTTAGCTTCAACTTGAACTTGCATATGAGCAATTGATAATCTGTTCCACATTCGGCCCCTGGTCTTGTTCTGACTGTTGATACTGAGTTTCTGCATCATCTCTTTCCACAGATGTAGTAGATTCAATTCTTGTGTAGTCCGTCTGATGAGGTCCACATGTATGCTGCTGTTTATGTTGTTGAAAAAAGGTATTTGCAATCAATAAGTCTTTAGTCTTGCAAAATTCTATCATGTGTTCTCAGGCATCGTTTCCATCACCAAGGCCATATTTTCCAACTACTGATCTTTTTTCTTTGCTTCCAGCTTTCGCATTCCAATCACCAGTAATTATCAGTGCATCTTGATTGCATGTTTGATCAATTTCAGACTGCAGAAGTTGGTAAAAATCTACAATTTCTTCATCTTTGGTGTTAGTGATTAGTGCATAAATTTGAATAATAGTCATATTAACTGGAATTCCTTGTAGACATATATGGATATTATCCTATCACTGACAGCATTGTACTTTAGGACAGATTTTAAGATGTTCTTTTTGATGATGAATGTGACGCCATTTCTGTTCAATTTGTTATTCCTGGCATAGTAAACTACATGATTGTCTGATTCAAAATGACCAAAACAAGTCCATTTCAGCTCACTAATTCCTAAGATATCAATCTTTATGCATTCTATTTCATTTTCGAAGACCTTCAATTTTGCTATATTCATACTTCTTACATTCGATATTCCAATTATTAATGGATGTTTGCTGCTGTTTCTTCTCATTTAGAGTCATGCCATATCAGCAGATGAAGGTCCCAAAAGCTGTATTGCATCCACGTCATTAAGGTAGACTCTACTTTGAGGAGGAAGCTCTTCCTCAGTCGTATTTTGAGTGCCTTCCAACCTGAGGACCTCATATTATGGCACTATCTCAGACAATGTTCTGCTGCTATTTATAAGGTTTTCACTGGCAATTTTTTTCAGAAGTAGAATGCCAAGTCCTTCTTCCTAGTCTGTCTTAGTCTGGAAGCTCCACTGAAACCTGTCCACCATGGGTGACCCTGCTGGTATTTGAAATACTGGTGGCATAACTTCCAGCATTGCAGCAACACAGAAGCCACCACAGTATGACAAACTGATGTAAAAGTGGTGGAAAATTTATAGTAAACTTTAACAACTCAACAATAAAAAGACAAACAACCCAGTTATACAATGGGCAAAGGACATGAACTGAAACTTCACCGAAGAGGACATTCAAGCAATCAACAAACATCTGAAAAGATGCTCATGATTATTAGCCATTAGAGAGATGCAAATCAAAACTACAATGAGATACCATGTCACCTGGGCTAAAATGGCACTGGAAAAAAAAAAAAAAGACAACTGCAAATACTGGCAAAGATATGGTGAGATTAGAACTTTTATCTGTTGCTGGTGGAACTGTAAAATGATACAACCACTATGGAAAATGGTATGACACATCCTCAAAAAACTAGAAATAGAAATACCTTATGATCTAGCAATCCCACACCTATGTATATACCCTGGAGATCTGATACAAGAGACATGAACAGACATATGCACACCTATGTTCATTGCAGCATTTATTCACAATAGCAAAAACATGGAGACTGCCTAAGTGCCCATCAGCGGATAAATGAATAAGCAAAATGTACATACATACAATGGAATATTACACAACCAAAAAAGAACAAGGATGAATCTGTGAAACAATATGGATGGACGTGGAGGACATAAAGCTAAGAGAAATAAGTTAATCACAAAAGGACAAATACTGTATGATCCCACTTTTATAAGAAGAATAGATATCTATACATATACAGAGACCAGTGTTCATTTGTTGTACCCGGGGTGGGGGGAGAGGAAAGGGAATTATGCTCTAGGTCATAGATACTTGTTATTTTTGGTGATGGGAAAAGTAACACCAAATGTGGGTGTAGCGAGCACAGCCTGACCAAAGCAAAAGATATCACTAAGAAATTCTCAAGAGAAAAGGATGTTAGTACTAAAGAATTTGATATATATAATTTGGCAACACCACCAACAGTGACCAAAAAACGAGTATTTGGTTGTTTTTATGTATGTGTAAAGGCATAGAGTCGCTATCAGTCAGAATCGACTCAATGGCAACGAGTTTGTTTTTTTTTTTTTAAGGCATATAGATATATAGGTAGGTACATTTATATACATATGTGTGCATAAATAGAATTGTTTATGTGTACATGTAAGTACAGAAATGTGTGTGCAGGCACATATATTCATAGAAGGCACAGTTACAGATGCTCACAGACATAACCAAACACCTTGCAGTACTAGGTTTGAAGGCTTAGGACCTTAGTCTCATGGCATAATATAGTTCAGGAAGTTCATGTTCTACATTCTAATTTGGTGAATATTGTCTGGGGTCTTAAAAGCTTGCAAGCAGCCATCTAACAATAACTGGTCTCTACTTGTCCAGACTAAAAGAGAAAGAAGGAAACAAAGTCTTAGAGAAGAAACTAGTCCATGAGGCTAACCGCCTACATGAGCCATGGCCTCATCTACCCTGAGACCAGAACTACATGGTGCCTGGCAACTACTACTGACTGTTCTGATTAGGGCCACAATGGATGGACCCAGATAGAATGGGAGAAAAATGTGGAGCAAAACTCAAATTCTTAAGAAGTCCAGACTTACTGAACTAGTTGACACCAGGCTGCCTCCTGAGATCATCACCCTGAGATACTCTTTAAACCTTGAACCAGAACCATCCCCTGAAATCACCTTTTAGCGAAATAACAGAGTGCCACACAAAATAAAGGATATTACCTGTAAGTACAGTGCTCTACTAAAAAAATCATCTATATGAGATCAAAAGGTCAACAATTACTCTCAAGCAAAGATGAGAAGATAAGGGGACAGGGAAATGGAACAACCAGAACAAAATTAAAGAAAATGCTGACACATTTGGAAAAATGTAAATAATGTCCCTGAACAATTTGTATAGACATTATCAGATGGGAACCTAATTTAATGTGTAAACTTTCACCAAAAACACAATAAAATATTATTTTAAAAAATTGTCTTAGCTGTTCATAGATCTTCATTCTTCCACATAAAATATTTGTAAGAATTGCATTAAATTCATAGATTAATTTGAAGAAAAGTAACATCTTTACCATGTGAAGTTATTGCATCTATGAACATGGAACAGTTCCATCCATTTGGTTCTTTTGAATTTTTTAAAAGAGAATATAAGAAATTTTTCTGTGAAGTTTCTGTGTATTCCTTGCTAGGTTAAAGTCTAGATACTTAATGATTTTTGTTACAACCTTATATTTTTCCTAGTCATTTATTGTTGGTAGTGATTTGTTGAATTTCATTAAAACATTTTATACTGCTTTATCTTCTTGAACTCTATTACTGGCTCTAATTGTTTGTTTTTCTATGTAGATGTCAGTATGTCATTTCTCTTCCAAATCTTTTATCTCATATTGCTTCATAAGCTTTTCTTTTGATTGAATGTTAGAGATTAGAGAGACCATTCTTGTCTTGTTCCCAGTCTTAAGGCAAGTAAGTCATTTTTTTTTTTTTCCTACTGAGTAGGTTTTGCTTTAGGTCTTTGGTAGAAGGATGTCTTAATTAAGAATATTACTTTCTATTCTTAATTTCCCAAATGCCTTTTAAAAACATTTATTGAAATGATTAGAATCTTCTCTACTAGTTGATAAAAAGTGTTATGTTTAATTACTGGATGTTCTGAATGTTCTTCATTCTTTCTACATTCCTAAGATAAAGCCTTTTAATTTATGCTATATATTTTCAATATGTGATTGGATTTGATTATGCTTAATTAAGAATTTTTCCATCTATGATCATCAGTAAAATAGGCCAATAACTTTATTTTCTTGTGTATTTTCCAGTTTTGCCATCATAAAATGATTTGAACACTTTCCTTCTCTTTCTTGAAAAACATGGGTGTACTGCTTTTTTGTTGTTGTGGAAACCTGTGGGGGGATCTTTGATTTCCTTATTATCCTTACTGAAATTATTTTTTTCTTCTAATATTAGTCTTGGCATTTCATGTTTATCCCGAAATTATCTAGATTTATATGTATTGATGTTCATTGTTCATAATTTTCTCTTTAAAAATCTTCTCTTTAAAAAAAAATCCGTTTTGTCTTTTTATTTTCCTCTTTTCATTTTATGTGTCATTTGCCTCCCTTATTGATCAGCTTTTCAGAGATTTGTCTCTTTTTAGTCATGTTAAAAACCACCTTCTAGTTTTGTTAATTTGTTTCATTTACTCACTGAATATTTCATTTGATTTCCTAATATCCTAATATTTATTTTCTTCCCTCTTTTTTTATTGTGCGTTAGATGAAGATTTACAGAACAAATTAGTTTCTCCATAAACTATTAATACACGTATTGTTTTGTGACATTGTTTGCCAACCCCGCAATATGTCAACACTATCCCCTTCTCAACCTTGGGTTCCCCATTCCCATTCGTCCAGTTTCCTATCCCCTCCTGCCTTCTCGTCCTTGACCCTGGCCTGCTGTGCCCATTTAGTCTCGTATACATGGTTGAGCTATGTGATTATTGTTTGTTTTATGGGCCTATCTAATCTTTGGCTGAAAGATGAACATCAGGAGTGACCTCAGTACTGAGTTAAAAAGGGTGCCCAGGGGCCATACTCTCAGGGTTTCTCCAGTCTCTGTCAGGCCAGTAAGTCTGGTCCTTTTTTTGTGAGTTTGGATTTTGTTCTGCATTTTTTCCTGGCTCCCTCCAGGACCCGCTATTGTCATCCCTGTCAGAGGAGTCAGTAGTGGTAGTCGGGCACCATCTAGTTGTGCTGGACTCAGTCTGGTAGAGGCTGTGGTAGTTGTGGTCCATCAGTCCTTTGGACTAATCTTTCCTTTGTATCTTCAGTTTTCTTCATTCTCCCTTGCTCCAGAGGAAGTGGGACCAGTGAAATATCTTAGATGGCCACTCACAAGCTTTTAAGTCCCCAACACTACTGTCACCACAATAGGATGCACATTTTCTTTATAAACTATTGCTATTCCAATTGAGCTAGATGTTCCCCAAGACCATAGTCCCCACAGCCCTCAGCCCAGTAATGCGGTCCCTCAGGGAATTTGGATGTGACTATGAAAGCTTCTATGATTTTGCTTGGTCAAGTTGTGCTGACTTCCTCAGTATTGTGTACTGTCTAACCCTTCACCAAAGTTACCACTTATCTATTGCCTCATTAGTATTTTTTTCCCTCCCCAACACTCCCCTCTCTCATAACCATCAAAGATTGCCTCTTACTATATGTAAACTTTTTCATGAGTTTTTTAAATAGTGATCTCATACAGTATTTGTCCTTTTGTGATTGACTCATTTCACTCAGCATAATGCTTTCCAGATTCATCCATGTTGTGAGATGTTTCACAGATTCATCATTGTTCTTTATCATTGTGTAGTATTCCATTGTGAGTATGTACTATAATTTGTTTATCCACTCATCTGTTGATGGGCACTTAGGTTGTTTCCATTTTTTGCTATTGTGCATAGTACTGCAGTGAATATGGATGAGCATGTGTCTATTCGTGTGATGGCTCTTATTTCTCTAGGGTATATTCCTAGGAGTGGGATTGCTGGATCCTATAGTATTTTTATTTCTAGCTTTTTAAGGAAGCTCCATATTGTTTTCCAAAGTGGTTGGTGGTTGTGCCATTTTACATTCCCACCAGTAGTGCATAACAGTTCCAATCTCCCCCTAACCTTTCCAACATTTGTTATTTTCTGGTTTTTTGTTTTTGTTTTTTTTTTTTTTTGATTAATGACAGTAATGCCGGGGTGAGATGATATCTCATTGTGGTTTTCATTTGCATTTATCTAATGGCTAATGATCACGAGCATTTCCTCATGTGTCTGTTAGCCGCCTGAATATCTTCTTTGGTGAAGTGTCAGTTCATATCCTTTGCCCATTTTTTAATTGGATTGTTTGTCTTTTTGTAATTGAGTTGTTGAAGTATTTTTTGGATTTTAGAGATTAGACGTTTGTCGGATATATCATAGCTAAAAATTTTTCCCCAATCTGTAGGTTCTCTTTTCACTCTTTTGGTGACGTCTTTTTGATGAGCGTAAGTGTTTAATTTTTAGAAGATTCCAGTTATCTAGCTATCTTCTTGTGTTTGTGTATTGTTAGTTATGGTTTGTATACTATTTATGCCAGGTATTAGGGCCTCTAGCATTGACCCTATTTTTTCTTCTATGATCTTTATAGTTCTGGGTTTTATATTTAGTTCCTTGATCCATTTTGAATTAGTTTTTGAATATAGTGTGAGGTATGCATCATGTTTCATTTTTTTACAGATGGACATCCACTTTTGCCAGAACCATTTGTTAAAAAGACTGTCTTTTCCTCATTTGATGGATTTTGGGCCTTTGTCAAAGATCAGGTGACCATAGATGGGTGGATTTACATCTGGGTTCTTAATTCTGTTCCATTGGTCAATGCGTCTGTTGTTGTACCAGTACCAGGTTGTTTTGACTACTGTAGCTGTATAACAGGTTCAGAGGTCAGGTAGTGAGAGGCCTCCTACTTTATTCTTCTTCTTCAATAGTGCTTTACTTTTCCAGGGCCTCTTTCCTTTCCATATAAAGTTAATGATTAGTTTTTCTATCTCATTAAAGATGCTGTTGGTATTTGGATTGGCATTGCATTGTATTTGTATATTGCTTTGGGTAGAATTGAGGTTTTCACAATGTTGAGTCTTCCTATTCATGAGTATTATATGTTTTTCCACTTACATAGGTTTCTTTTGGTTTCTTGCAGTAGTGTTTTGTAGTTTTCTTTGTATAAAGCCTTTATGTCCCTGGTTAGATTTATTCCTAAGTATTTTATTTGACGGCTGGGAGGATATTGTAAATGGTATTGATTTGATTATTTCCTTTTTGAAGTTCTGTTTGTTGGTGTAGAGGAATCCAACTGATTTTTGTATGTTAATCTTATATTCTGCCACTTTGCTTAATCCTTCTATTAGTTCCAGTACCTTTCTTGTGGAATCCTTGGTATTTTCTATGTATAGGATCATATTGTTTGCGAATAGGGATAGTTTTGCTTCTTCCATACAAATTCATATGCTCTTTCTTTCCTTTTCTTGCCTTATTGCTCTAGCTAGGACTTCCAGTACAATGTTGAATAAGAGTAGTGATAATGGGCATCCTTGTCTGGTTCCTGTTCTCAAGGGGAATTCTTTCTGTCTCTCTCCATTGAGAATAATGCTGGCTCTTGGTTTTGTATGAGTGCCCTTTATTATGTTGAGGAATTTCCCTTCTATACCTATTATATTGAGAATTTTTATCAGGAGTGGCTGTTGGACTTTATCAAATGCCTTTTCTGTGTCGATTGAGATAATAATGTGATTCTTTTCTTTTGTTCTATTTATGTGGTGGATTACGTTGATTGATTTTTTTAATGTTGCACCATCCTTGCATACCTGATATTCATCTCACTTGGTCATGATATATTATTTTTTGATAAATGCTGTTGAATTCTATTGACTAGAATTTTGTTGAGAATTTTTGTGTCTCTAGTCATGAGGGATCTTGGTCTGTAATTTTCTTTTTTGTGGATTCTTTGGCTTTGATATCAGGATTATACTGATACTTTTCTATGCTCTCAAAAACTTTGAATAGTATTGTTGTGAGCCCTTCTCTGAATGTTTGATAGAATTCTCCAGTGAAGCTGTCTGGGCCAGGTTTTTTTTTTTTTTTTTTTTTTTTGAGGGGGGAGAGGTAAGGGGCTATTAATTCTGCAGCCTCTTCTTTTGTTACAGGTCTGTTCAGATTTTCTATCTGTTTGTGTTAGTTTAGGTAAGTAGTGTGTTTGAAGAAATTTGTCCATTTCTTTCAGGTTTGCAAATTTGTTAGCATACAATTTTTCATAGTACTCTGTTATGATCCTTTTTATATCAGTTGGTTCCATTGTAATGTCACCCATCTCATTTCTTATTCAGGTTATTTGCTTCTTCTGCTTTTCTTTTGTCAATTTGGCCAAAGGTTTGTCAATTTTGTCGATCCTTTCAAAGAACCAACTTTTGGTCTTGTTGATTCTATTGTTTTTCTGTTCTCTATTTCATTTATTTTTGCTCTAATCTTTATTTTTTCCTTTCTTCTTGTTACTGTGGGCTTCTTTTGTTGCTCTGTTTCTATTTGTTCAAGTTGTAGGGTTGATGTTTTTATTTTGGCCCTTTCTTCTTTATTAATGTGTGTATCTATTGTTATAAGTTGTCCTCTGAGCACTGCTTTTGCTGTGTCCCAAAAGTTTTGGTAAGATGTATTTTCATTCTTATTTGACTCTAGGAATTTTTTTATTTTATCTTTGATTTCTTCTATTACCCATTGGCTTTTAAGTAAGATGTTCATTGGTTTCCATGTATTGGTTTTTTTTCTTTGCTCTTCCTGTTATTGATTTCAATTTGTATAGTGTTGTGATCAGAGAAAATACTTTGTATTAATTCGATGTTTTGGATTTATTAAATCTTGCTTTATGGTCTAAAATGTGGTCTATTCTGGAGAATGCTCCATGTGCATTGGAAAAGAATGTATTCTTTGCTGCTGTTGAGTGGAGTGTTCTGTATGTGTCTATGAGGTCAAGTTGGTTGATTGTGGAATTAGGTCTTCTGTATCTTTGCTGAGTTTCTTTCTAGTTATTCTGTCCTTCACCAAAAAAAGTGTGTTTACATCTCCTACTATTATTGTGGAACTGTTTATTTCTCTTTTCAGTGCTGTTAAAATTTGTTTTATGTACTTTGACGTCCTTTCATTGGGTGTGTTTATATTTGTTATGGTTATGTCCTCTTGGTGGATTGACCCTTTAATCATTATATAATGTCCTTCATTATCTTTTATGGTAGATTTTGCCTTAAAGTCTATTTTATCAGAGATTAACATTGCCACTCCTGCTCTTTTTTAGTTATCGTTTGCTTGATATATGTTTTTCCATTCTTTGAGTTTTAGTTTATTAATGTCTTTGTGTCTAAAGTGTGTCTCTTATAGACAGCATATTGAAGGGTCATTTTTTTTTTTTTAATCCATTCTGTCACTCTGTCTCTTTACTGGTGCATTTAAGTCATTTACATTCAGTATGATTATTGATAAGTATGGGTGTACTGCTATCATTTTGTTTTGGTTTTTTTGGGGGAGGTGTTGAAGATTTCTTTGTTCCACTTAATTTTCTGTGGGGATTTGTTTTTGTTTGTGAATGTTCTTTTCATTTCTTTTGTTGTTATTGGTTTTCTGAATACTGACACTTTATGTTTTTCTTCTTTTTTATTTTGATGTGTAGGTTTATTAACACTCTTAGCGATTACCTTGAAATTTCCCTGTATCCTCCTAACTTTAAAGCAATCTTTTACTTCTTGATATTACCTATAACTACACCGTTTAGTCCCCTTTTTTGTTTTGATGTTATCATTTACAGATTGATGTTTCTGGTTCCCTGTTTTCAGTCATTTAGCTTTGTTTAATTCTTTATCTGACTTGATATCTGGCTAATGCTGAACTCTGTCCTAATCTCAGGTTGTTGTCTGATGTTTATTCTCTATCTCAAGGACTTCATTTAATATTTGTTGTAAGTTTGATCTGGTTTTTACAAATTCCCTTAATTTATGCTTATCCGGAAATGTCCTAATTTTGCCATTGTGTTTGAGAGACAATTTTGTTGAATATATAATTCTTGATTGGCAGGTTTTTTTTTTCTTTCCAGGTTTTATATATGTCACACCATTGCCTTCTTGCCTGCATGGTTTCTGCTGAGTAATAAGAGCTTATTTTTATTAGTCTCCCTTGTAGGTGACTTTTCATTTTGCCTGAGCTGCTCTCAAGAATTTTTCTTTGTCTTTGGTTTTGGCAAATTTGATTATGGTATGTCTTGCTGACTTTCTTTTGTGGCCTATGCTGTAAGAGTTTTGCTGAACTTCTTGGATGGTTATATTCTTGTCTTTCATAATAAAAGGGAAGTTTTCTTTCAGCAAATTTTTGACAATTCTATGTTTTCTATCACCTCCCCCTGTTCTGGAACTCCAGTCACATGCAAATTTTTCCTTCTGGCAGTGTCCCACATAATTCTTAGGCTTTCTTAATTTTTCTCCATTCTTTTTTCTGATTTTTTCCTCAAAAAAATTGGTATCAAGAGATTTGTCCTTAATTTCACTAAGTCTGTCTTCCAGTAATTCAATTCTGCTCCTATATCCTTCTATTAAATTGTCCATTTCTGAGAATTTATTGTTCAACTCTTGGATTTCTAGTTGCTGTTTTTGTATGGTTTCTAGCTATTTATTTATTTGATAATTTTGTTCTTGTATTGTTTTCCTGAATTCTTCTATTGCCTTGTCTGAGTTTTCCTTGGTTTTATCTGTGTTTTTCTTGATCTCTTTCTTGATCTCTCAGAGAACACTGTATATTTGAATTCTTTTGAATTCCTTTTCAGTTAGCTCCATTTCCATTTCTTCCTCCTGAAGGTGTTATTACATTTATTGATGTATTGTATGTTTGTTTGCTGCATCCTAATTTTTTGTTTTGTTTTGATATGTCTGAGTAGGTAGTACATGTGTGCTACTCTGGTCACTAGTCTTGCTGCACTGGAACTCTCATCTCCTGTCTATGTGTGGGTGGGGCAGTGGCTGGGTGTGAGGGCTCAGTTCTCTGTTCACTGGTCTAGTGGGGCAGCTGAGAATATAGCCAGCATTTCTGGTGAGATGATGTGTCTGTCCAGCTGGTCAGCTAGACTTGGGTACAGAAAGTATTCTCATTGGTCACGGGGTTGGATATTGCATGTGTGCACTGTTGTTTGCTGGGTGTTCTGGTTGAAGGTGTCTGGTCATCAGTCACCAGTGAGAGGCATGGAAACTTTCAACAACAGTCTCTGGCAAGCTGGGATGGGCAGGGGTGATTGGAGCAGACACAAGCCTCTAGTTATGGGGGGAGGCAACGTGGGGAGTAAGGTAGGGCAGGTGTCACCAGCCCATAGGTACCCAGTTGGAAGGCTTACCTGTTTCCACTGAAGCATGCTGCATGGGAGGGTGTGCCTCCAGTCCTCAATTGCCTGGAAAGGTGGTTGGGGCAAGTAGAAGTTACCGCTGGACCATGGCCCTGGCACTGGTGGCTATGCTTAGGAGTGCATGGGTGCCTTTGCTTGCCGGGTCAGAGAAGAGAGGGAGTTGGGTAACAGGAGTGTGAGCATGCAGACTTGTAGTTGTCGTCACTTGCCTAATGGGGTGGGTGATATATGGGCTATCTTGTGCATGAGGTCAGGCAGGTAGAAAAGGTGAAGCGGGCAGCCAAATTCTCATTGGAGCTGTCTGCCAGCACTTCTATGGAAGAAGGGTGATGCAGGCCACTGGGTCTGTGCCAGAGTGGCCTGCTGGTGCCCTGGTTGGGTAATGGGGGAGGTAGGATTGGAGGCTGCACCAAGTCAGCATGGCTGTCCTGTGCTCAGCAGGGTCAGTGGGCACGAAGGGTGGGTCAAGTGGCTGGATCTATGCCTGAGCAGCTTGTTGTCACTTAGCGTGGTTGGGTGGATGGTAGAGTTGGGATGACGCCAAAGCCACGCAGAAGCTCCCTGCGACGCTTGAGTCTCTCAGGTGCAGGGTTGGGGGGGAGGTCTGGCAGGGCCAAAGCCCTTGCGGCCTGCCAGTGCTTCGCTCCCTTGGCAGTCAGGGGTGGGTAGAAATGTAGGGCAGGGCCGAAGCTGTGCCAGAGCTGCCTTCCAGTGCTTAGGTTACTCAGGCAGAGGCAGGGTAAGGCCAAAGCCATGCCAGAGCTGCCTGCCAGCACTCAGCTCCCTCGGGTGGGTGGGTGAGGCAAGATGGGTGGCCAAAGTGGGCGGGGGAGAAAGAGATAAGAAAAAGAAAAGAGAGTGCTCGTACTGTGGTCCCAGGAGGTCTGGGCTGCAGGGATGGGGGGACTTGTGCCACTATTCCCCTTGTTTCAATTTGGATGTGTTTTCTCATTTTCTCTGTGTCCTGATGGGAATTCCCTGAAGTTGCCTACAATGCTCCTCATCCGGGATTGCAGCTGTCTTTGTCTCTACATGGCCCTGTTGTTCCAGGCCAGTTGGCTAGACACCTTTGCTCAATCTTTTCTTGTTTGCTGTTTTCAGTCAGTTTCTTCCATTCAGTATTTGAACTAGTTCTTTATCCCTTCATTTGATGCTCAGGGTTCCAGGACTGACATCTGTTTCTGTTTTACTTGGTTTTTTGGATCTTTGCTTCAGAGAGACAGCATGTTGCATCTGACTAGTCCACCATCTTGGCCTGGCCTAAACCTATATATTTATTTCTAAATAATCCTTTAGCTGTGTCCTCCTGATTTTGATAAGTACTATTTACATTGTCAATGAGCATTGAGTATTTTATAATTTATCTTATTTTTTATTCCTTACCCCAAAGATATTTTAATAGTTAAGTTGTTTTGTTTTTAAACATATGGTGTGATGGATAATTTTATATGTCAACTTGGTTAGGCTTTGGTGCCCAGTTGTTTGGTGTATTTTGTAGATGTGATTAACATTTGCAATCAGCTGACTTTAAGTAAAGGAAATTACCCTCAATAATGTGGTTAGGCCTCATCCAGTTGGTTGAATGCCATAAGAGCAAAAACTGAGATTTCTTGGATAAGAATGAATTCTGTCTCAAGACCTAAATGTAGAAATCCTGCCTAAAGTTCCAGCCTACTGGCCTGCCCTACAGATTTTGGACTCAAGACTGCAACATCAACTCTTTCCTGAGTTTCCAGCCTGCCAGCCTATGCTACATATTTCAGATTTGCCAGCCCGTACAATTGTGTGAGCCAATTCCTTAAAATAAATCTTTCTGTCTCTCTCTATATATATATAGATAGGTAAAGATAGAGAAAATGAAGATATGTGTATATACACATACATATACACATCCTATTGGTTCTGTTTCTCTGGAGAACCCTTGCTGATACAGATTTTGGTAAAGGAAAGTGGGATACTGCTGTACAAATACCTAAAAATGTGAAAGTGGCTTTGGAATTGGTAATGGATAGAGGCTGGAAGAATTTTGAGGTGCTTAACAGAAAAAGCCTAGACTGTCTTGAAGAGACTGTTGGTAGAAGTATGGATGTTAAAGGTGATTCTGGTGAGGGCTCAGATAGAAGTGAGGAGAGCTGTAGAGAAAGTTTCCATTGTCTAAAATACATATATTATCATGAACAGAGCATTGCTAGAAATGTGAATGTTAAAGGTGCTTATGATGAGCATGGAAATGAGGGACACGCTCCTGGAAACTGGAGGGAAGGTAGTCCTTTCTATAAAGTGGCAGAGAACTTTGCTGAATTATTTGCTACTGTTTTGTGGAAAGTAGAATTTTAAGCAATGAACTTGGATATTTAGCTGAGATTTCTAAGCAAAGTGTGGAAAATGTAGGCTGGTTTCTCCTTGCTGTTTAGAGTAAAATGTGAGAGGAGAGACAAATTGAGGAATGACTATCCATAATGTAGAAAATAAGAAACTATGCTCTGGAGAGAACATCAAGGGTGTGGCTGGACAACCTTTGATAAAGGGATTAGGCATGTGACTTATGGGTCCAGTCAACTATCTTAGCAGAAACATTGCCAACAGCCTGATTTGGACTTTCAGTCTCTAGAACTGTGAAAGAACAAATTTCTATGGTTTTAAGCCACTCAATTTGTGGTGATTTGTTACAGCACCATTAGGAATTTAATACATATGAATTTTTAAAAAGTTATGTAGTACTATTGATTTCTAGTTGTATTTCATTTTTCTCAAAAAACATTCTAAATGATGTTGGATCACTGGAATTCATCGAGGATTTCTTTGTTGTTTACCACATGGTAGATTTTTATAAATATTCTTTGTAACCTAAAAAAAAAGAATATGTATTCTCTATTGGTTGAATGTTGCTGTTTGCCGTTGAGTTGATACCAGCTCACAGTGACCCTATAGGACAGAGTAGAACTGCCTCATAGGGCTATGAGTTGGAATCGACTCGACTGCAACAGGTTTTTAAAAAAATCTCTATGGGAGTAGGTCACCAGGCCTTTTCTCCCATAGAGCTGCTGGTCGGTTGAAACTGCCAACCTTCTGGTTAGCACCCAAGCGCTTAAACATTGTGCCACCAGGGCTCCTTATTAATTGCATAGGAATCTATATATGTGTGTGTTCAAGCTTGTTGATCATGTTATTCAGTTCTTCTACATCTTTCAGTATTTTTCCTCAGTTTAATCATTTGCCAAAAAGAAGATATTAAAATCTAACTATAATGTTGATTTATCTATTTATCTTTTTTCTTGCAATTCTATCACTTTTTCAAGTTCATATTGTTAGATGAAAATGTAGTTTTGAATATTAGATATTTTAAATTCATTTTACCAGTATCTAATATCTAGCCTTATCCCCTTTGGCAAGACCTTGTATATTAGTCGTTTATTGCTATGTAACAAAGTGTCACAAATTTAGCAGGTTAAAACAACAGTCATTTATTGTCTCATTGTTCTGTATAGGTCAGAGGTTCCCTGCTTTGGGTTTTTACAAGGCTTAAGTCAAGGTATTGGCCAAGCTGTGCTCATATATAAAGGCTCCGGGGAAGAATACCGTTCCAGGCTCATTCATGTTGTGGGCAGAATCCAGTTCCTTGCAGCTGTCGTTCTGAAATCTGCATTTCCTTGCTGTCTGTCAGCAGGGCACCACTCTCTGCTCCTAGAGTCCACTAGCATTCCTTCTCACATCATCTCCTTCCCAAAGGGGTGAGCCTGCGCTTTCACTAGACAACTGTCAAAATGAAGTTACATTTCACCAAATGGGTGAATGCACTGAATCCTTATTGCACGTCAAATCTGATTTTCCCTTCTACTGACTGCCAGAGAAAATGCTCTGCTTTTAAAGGAATCATAAAAAAAAACCAAAACCCATTGCCGTCGAGTCGATTCCAACTCATAGCGACCCTATAGAAGAGAGTAGACTGTCTCATAGGGTTTCCAAGGCTGTGATCTTTATGGAAGCAGACTGCTACATCTTTCCCAGAGAAGTTGGAATCATCAACCTTTCCTTAGCAGCCAAGCACTTAACCACTGTGCCACCAGAGCTACCAAAGGAATCATGTGATTTTAATTAATCTGCAAAATCTCTTCACAGCAGTGGCTAGATTAACATTTGATTAAATAACCAGGGAACAGAAAACGGGTTAGGAGGAGGAGGGAGATTTAGAATTCTGCCTACCATACCCTGTATGCCCAGAAAGATTTCATATACCCATGTTTAAAATAATGATAACATAGGTAGACATAAAATTCTAAATTTGTAGTTTTTCCTTCAAAGTTGAAAATTTTGCTCTATTGTCTCCTTATACCCACTGTTGACAATAAATCTGCTGTTGATCTTGTTTTTGTTCCTTTGTAGTTTTTGATCTTTATTTCTTTGCTGTTTTTAAATTTTTCTCTGTCTTTGATATTCTTAAATTTTGTTATTCTATGTCCAAATTGCTTGTCTTCTCTCTTCCTGCTTATTATGTTCCATGATACCTTTTATTCTGAGGTCTTATATCAAATCTTTATTTCCAGGAAATTTTTGGTCATATTTTTTATAATATTTCTGTGACCCTAATACTCTCCAGCGTGTTTTCTCATTTTCAGAATGGGCGACTGAGAGCTTGACATAACTAATGCTATAATGAACCTATAATGAACCTTTTTTTTTCTTTGCCTTCTCCCTTTTCGAATACCTCTGTTAATGGCTTTATTTTGTGCATACCTTTGTTAATGACTCTGTTTTATGACTTAAGATCCCCCACAGGAAGATTAGAGCCCAGATGTCAGAGATGTATATCTTTAGGAAATGTCTGGTTCCCTATCTCTTCAGTATGATAGACAGTCTCTTGTAATTATCTTGGAGTGAATAACAACACTTCTAACCTTCGTAAAAATCATATATAAGTGCTAATGTAAAAATGCCTTTTGGGACACTCTAAGGATAGCCTGTGTTGCTGTTGGATCCCTGGTGGTATACACTGCCTAAATTAAAACTTTCTCACTGCCTCTGATTTGGAGTGTGTTTCATCAGCTCCACTGCTCCAGGGCACAGACCCTATTTGGGTAACAATTTCCTCTTTTCCATAGTTTGATTTCTTTCTAGATCTCTTCCTAAATATCTGTAAATAGAGATGTAGTCTTCTACCCTTCATGTCTTAATGCTTAAAATATATTTTTCATCTCTTAACTGAAACTTCTATAGAATTCTCTTAAATATATTTCAGCTGATTCTTTTTTGTTTTAAATTTAGTTTTTATTTTATCAAAGTAGCCTTAGTGGTGCAGTGTTCAAGAGCTTGGCTGCTAACCAAAAGGTCAGCAGTTTGAATACACCGGCCACTTTTTGGAAACCCTATGGAGCAGTTCCAGTCTGTCCTACAGGGTCACTGTGAGCCAGAATTGACTTGATGGCAACAGGTTTGTTTTTTTTCTAAATACATGTACAAAACACATATGAAGTAGTACTGCTAAGTTGAAAATGAAAAACAGAACTTCCCTCCTCCATAATTCTTTATTTATTTACCCGCATCCTTTTATAATTCTAATTTCTGCTCCCTGAGACAAATGCTTTCAACTTTTTTGTTATTTCTTAAATAACAAGCTTATTATGCTATTTCTTGATTTTACCATTTTGGATTTTATGTACTGACTGCTTGCTATGAAAATTAAAGTTTTTTTAATCTTCTGATTCTCCCTACTACCATAACACACACCTAAAATATACATATACTTCTCCTTTTTTCCCAATATTCTTTTTGATCGTTGTTGTTAAATAATACATTGTTTACATTTTTGTTGTCCATAGCCTAGCCATGTAAACTGTTATGATTACATTTTTATGTTTAAAACTTTATTTTCTTGGAGTAATAATAATTGCCTTGTTCTGCTGGCATTGTTTTACTATTTCCTCAAGTGTCTGCTTGTCGGTAGTTATAATGAAACAATGAAAGCCTGAATGTAATCTTTGTTGGCCTGCTTGGGTGGAGGCTTGTTGACACATATTGCCACAGGGCAATAAGCAGGGTCCAAACCATTTAATGGGGGGACCCAAAAGCACGAGTATCTGTAGTTCATTTTTCTTAAACCAGTTTTCTCAGGGAGATTACTTCTAATCTCCTGCCTGGTGGTATAATCCTGGCTGTCGGTATACTTGACACCAAGTAAGAAAAGGAACTTGGTGTAAGGGTAGGGGAGTCAGGTAGGATCTCCTCATTGGGTAAGTTTCCTTTCACATAAATCCTGTTTTCAGGATATTGTCTCAAATCCCACATGCAACTCTGTTTGGAGTTTCCCAGACCAGTGAAAATCTGGTTCAGCCATCTACAAATCTCCAATCCTCTGGCCATGGTGTGGGAGGAGGGAAGTTAGATCTAGATTCTTTCTTTTTATTTTACACACTTTGAAATCAGTCCTTCATTTTCAGTCCTATCACACATACTACCTTTAGGGGTACCTGGTACCTCTAGTTCCCAAGTCTTTCTGGGGTACCGTGACATAAACTGACCCATTTTACAGGCAAAGATTTCATCTTTCTCTAGTCTTCCAAATCAATTACAACTCTTTTATCTGGTTTCCAGGTTTCAAGGTTCTGTTACTTCGTTGGTTTGCTATCATTTCCTCTCCAGCCATTTTGAGCTTATGCCTCTTAAATTCAATTACTGTACTATAGGGTTGCTATGAGTCGGAATCGACTGGACAGCAATGGGTTTGGTTTTTTTGACATGTGTTATTTTTTGTTTTATCACCTGTCTAGTCTTTGTCTGAAAACTGGGCTTCAGGAATGGTTTAAAAATATGGAACACTTCACGAATTTGTATGTCATCCCTGTGCAGGGGCCATGCTAATCTTCTCTATATCATTCCAGTTTTAGTATATGTGCTGCGGAAGAGAGCACTAATCATGTTATTTTTTTAAACACGTGATGAGATTTTCTTTATACACTGTAACAATCTTTGCTTTTTAAATGAACTGTTTATTTAATGTTTAGTTAATGTAATTACTCACATACATACCGTTGAGTTGATTCTGACTCATAGTGACCCTATAGGACAGAGCAGAACTGCCCCATAGGGTTTCTGAGGCTGTAATCTTTACAGAATCAGATTGCCACATCATTCTCATGAGATCCCTCTCCTCTCTGCTAGCTTCTCTCTTATATCTCAAAAGAGATTATTAACTCAAGATACAACCTAATCCTCTAGATTGAGTCTTGCCTCATTAATATAACTGCCTCTAATCCTGCCTCATTAACATCATAGAGGTTATGATTTACAACACATAGGATGATATTTACATCAGATCACAAAATGGAGGACAACGCGCAATACTGGGAATCATAGCCTAGCCAAGTTGACACACACTTTAGGGGGACACAGTTCAATCCATAACATCTAGATTGGCAGTTTCTTTATTTTTAGCCACTTGAAATACATCATTCCTTTGTCTTCTGGTTTCCATACTTTCTTCTGAAAACTCAGCAATCTTATATTCTTGCTTCTTTGAAGGGTATGTGCCCCTTGTCTCTGACTACTTTTAAGATTACACTTACCTTTGGTTTTCAATAATTTGATTTTAAGTTGCCGTAAGAAGATTGTGGATTTATATTTATTTGGTTTGGAGTTCCTTATATATGTGGGATTATGTCTTTCTTCAGTTTTGGAAAACTCTTAGCCATTAACTCTTCAAAAGTCCCCCTTCCCCATGATCTCTTTTCTCTCCTTCCGGGATTATTATTATATATATCCTATAGGAATATATACACACAGTTTATATCCTATATATCTCATATGTTCTCTTCTGTGCTTTTAATTCTTTTTTCTCTTAGTGCTTGAGTTTGGATATTTCTCACTGACTTGTCTTTGAGTTCACTAATCTTGTTTTGTGCAATCAAGGGTTCTTTTTATAGATTCCAATTTACTATTGAAATTCTCCATTACATCCAGGGACCCTAAAGCAAGCATGGTAATATACTAACAGGATAACATAGATAGTGTGTATATGGGTGTTCACTGTAAAATTCCTTCAATTTTGCTGTATGTTTAAAGTTACATAATAAAATGGTGAGATAACAAAAGAAATACATGTAAAAATAATCACAAAGCTAGGAGATAAATTCAGCAATGAAGAAGAGATGTAACAATTTACTTCAAAGAACACACACACACTCACACACATAAAACAGGAAAAACTAAGCATCGTAAAGTAACTACAGGTAGTCCCCGACTTGTGACATATTTGAGTTACAACAAAGTGCACTTACAACCATCTGTTTTGTTTTGTTTTTTTTTGGACTACATCTTATCGTTAGTAATGTGTACTACATACAATGTTGCAGTGCCTAATTTGCTGATGTTATCATTCTCAGATGTAATGTTTCTAACCCACAAAGACAAATAAAGATTAGATTTATAAAGATACTGATAATAAAAGGCAATAATAATGAAAACTAAAAAAAAAAAGAGGTATTCAACTTGAGTCAGAACTGACTTATGATGGAGTAGTCAACAGATCGGAACCCTGTCATAAGTTAGGGACTACCTGTATAATATGCTAAGCACTCTGACAGATGCTATCGTATACATTAATTGATTTGGTCATAATTAATCCTCATATATGCCATCTCTGGTATATATTAAAATTTATATACACTTCAGAAATGAAGAAATTGAGGAACTATATAGTTAAGTAATATGCCCTGAGTTACACAGCTCAAACATAAAATACCTATAATTCAAACCTAGATTGGTTTGATTCCAAAGATCACTCCATTTTATTCTCCAAGATAACCATTTAATTCAGTCTCAAAGTCTGGAATACAGCTTCTCCATCTATGGTCCCCTTATTTATGAGGGCCAACTGAGGTATAATATGTAGAAACTCTATACAGTAATCAAATGCTATTAAACACCAGTAATGAGATGTGAGAGATGAAGTCACAAAGAATCTTGTGTATACCTTATGTCCCTAGGAGTTTCTGATAACTACAGCCTCTTATCAAAGAAAAAATGCATTAATAGAAACACTATTACTTCTTACCAATTATCTAATGATAACTTATCAACATAGGTATCAACAATTTAAATAATTTTAATACCAAATGCTTACTAAACACTATGTGTAAGGCACAAAACATTTTTTTTTAAATCCTTACAATGACTCTATGATTTAAGGTTCATTTTCTTCATTTTAAAGATGATAATACTGAAGTATAGTTTTATACTATCTGCTGTATCTGAATAGAGACAATGGTGGAAAATATATCAAAGAGTACTTTGGAAGATATTCAGCAAAGCAATGATATTTAGATTAGAGCAGAGCTTTCAAATATGAGCTTCAAAACATAGTCCGAAAAAAAGCGATATTCATGGTAAGACAATAGTACTTCATGTTTTCAGTTAAAATTCCTGTGAAAACTGAAAATCATATTACCAAAAATTTAGTACAATTGATCAAAAGATATGTGAATTATCTGCTGTTTTTAGTTCATTGGTACGTTAATATTTACCAGTGTGTTATTCCCTTTGCCATCAAGTCAATTCCGACTAATAGTAACTCTCTCAGACAGAGTAGAACTGCTCCATAGGATTTCCAAGGAGTGGCTGGTAGATTCCAACTAATGACCTTTTGGTTAGCAGCCAAGCTCTTAACCACAAACCCTATAGGGCAGTTCTATTCTGTCCGGTAGGGTCGCTATGAGACAGAATCAACTTGACAGCACACAACAGTGTGTTGTTCAGAAATATTAAGAACTCAAACAGAAGGTTTTCTGAAAACTACCCAATATTAAATGGCATTGGTTGTATCTTGTATGATCCTATATCTGTCTGCTCTCTGCTTTCCTAACTTGGACAGGGAGATGGTTTTGTAAGAGACAATCTGAAATATTAGGTAAAAATCTATGTGTTTACTTCATTCACCTTGATCTTTAAGAAGAGCCCACTTGATAACATTTATCTTTAAAAATACTTTAAGTATTTAAGAAATAAGTAAACATCATATAATTCACACATTGCTTTCATCCCTCTTCTGCAATTCTGCTCACCTAATGAGAGTTTTCTTAAGATGATCAGATTTTAAACAAGTAAATGTTACTTGAACTTCCACCAAAAACAAAATTTTAACAACAACCTTATGGTAGTTTAACTACATTTAAATTACTTATGGTATTTTAATTACAAATTTCTTCAAGGTAAAAGATAAGTCCAGAAGATTCTTTAACATCATATATATATATATATATATATATATATATATATATACAGGATATCTCAGAGATATTGCAGGTTTGGTTCCAGACCATTGCAATAAAGCGAAAATAAAGTGTGCAATAAAGAAAGTCACACAAAATTTTTGGTTTCTCAGTGTATAGAAAAGTTATGTTTACACTATACTGTAATCTATTAAGTGTGCAATAGCATTATGTCTAAAAAATGTACATATCTTAATTAAAAAAGACTTCATTCTAAAAAATGTTAACCATCATCTGAGGCTTCAGTGAGTAGTAATCTTTTTCCTGGTAGAGAGTCTTGCCTTGATGTTGATAGCTGCTGACTGATCAGGGTGGTGGTTGCTGAAGGTTGGGGTGGCTGTTGCAATTTCTTAAAATAAAACAACAATGAAGTTTGCCACATTGATTGACTCTTCCTTTCATGAAAGATTTTTCTGTAGCATGTGATGCTGTTTGATAGCATTTTACCCACAGTAGAACTTCTTTCAATATTGGAGTCAATCCTCTCAAACCCTGCCACTGCTTTACCAAGCTTATGTAATATTTTAAATCCTTTGTTGTCATTTCAACAATGTTCACAGCATCTTCACCAGGAGTAGATTCCATCTCAAGAAACCACTTTCTTTGCTCACCCATAAGAAGCAACTCCTCATCCATTCAAGTTTTATCATGAGATTGTAGGAATTCAGTCACATCTTCAGGCTCCACTTCTAATTCTAGTTCTCTTGCTATTTCCACCACATCCGCAGTTACTTTCTCCGCTGAAGTCATCTATGAGAGTTGGAGTCAACTTCTTCCAACTCCTGTTAATGTTAATATTTTGACCGCTTCCCATGAATCATGAGTGCTCTTAATGGCATCGAGAATGGTGAATCCTTCCCAGAAGGCTTTCAATTTACTTTGCCCCAATCCATCAGAGGAATCACTATATACGGCAGCTGTAGTCTTGCAAAACGTATTTCTTGAATAATAAGACTTGAAAGTTGAAATTATTCCTCGATCCATGGGTTGAAAAATGGATGTTGTCTTAGCAGGCATGAAAACAGCATTAATCTCTTTGTACATCTCCATCAGAGCTCTTGGGTGACCAGGTGCATTGTCAGTGAGCAGTAATATTTTGAAAGGAATCTTTTTTCTGAGCAGTAGGTCTCAACAGTGGGCTCAAAATATTCAGTAACCTTCAATTTGTAAAAAATGTGATATCTGTGAAGCGCAATAAAGCCAAGTGCAATAAAATGAGGTATGTCTGTGTTTACCTGTGTGTGTGTGTCTCTCTTTATATATACATACATATATACAGGAGGAGGAGTGGTTAAGAGCTACAGCTGCTAACCAAAATGTTGGCAGTTCGAATCCAATAGGTGTTCCTTGGAAACTCTATGGGGCAGTTCTACTCAGTCCTATAGGGTCACTATGAGTCAGAATCGACTCAACGGCAACGGGTTTAGTTTTTTGGTGTTTTATACATATATATATATAATTTTCTAATTACAAATATACGTCATTAAACACTTATTTGAAAATCAAGCAGGGACCCCTTTGTCAATTTATTTTAAATTAAAAAATTGACAAACTGTTTTCATGTGTATTTTATGTGCATAGAAGATGACATTGAAAATGTATCAGAGAGAGTTCTTCTAGAGGAAACACTGAAGACTAAAGACATCTAACTTAAAGAGGACCTGGTAAGACTTATGAAAGAGACTGTCAGCAAATAAGCATATTTGGTAAAATAGAGCAGAATTTCAAATCTGATATCAGTGATATCGGGTACAAATACCCTCTGTAGTATTATATTTGAAAATGTAAACAGTGTACTATCTATAAGCCAACACAACAATGTCAATGTTATCTCTAATATTTCTATTTGCTTTTAGTATAATTTTACCTTAAGATTTATTAATAAGTTTTTTAATATTCTGGATCAAGATGGACTGTGCCCATGCTGGTGCCTCTTTACTTTCCACAGAAAGTCTCTGAAAATGGTATAAAAGATATACAAAATGAATAAATAAATCAATAACTGTGCTGAAAATGAGTACTTCTCCAGGAATTCTAATAAGTCACTGAAAGACAGAAAATATAATTGACTGGTTATAAAATAAATCCAAACCTCAAAAAATGGACAGGAAAGACAACTGCTAAAACATGGACATAGAGCAAGAGTATTTCATACCTAGAAGTGACAAATACCAGGAACTATGGGAAGGGTCCCAGAGAACTAACATAATTAATTGGGGTTACTGCAGTAGGATCAACCAGATAATTCAACCTTTTAAAATCCTTTTTTCCTCGTCTTATTCCAAAAAGACTCAGAAGGGATATTCTACGAAGAAGCAATAGGATATTGTGTGTGAAAGGACAAGTTTTCCAGGTGGTAATAATGAGGAGTAATAAGAAGTCCAAATGCTCAGAAGACCAATAACTAATTCATCCCACCAGAAAACTTGTCTCTGAAATTCCCACAATAACTAATGGAAGCAGGAGTATAAGATGTGGGTGGGAACATATCCTGTGTCTTCCTTTAAACAGACTGTGCAAATAGAACATTCACTGCAGTCTAACAGGGAAAGTCAGCACCATGAAAGAGACACCTACCTACAAAAGGAAACAACTTACAAATGGAAATGGAGGGTGAGGGAAAAGAATAAAAGACTTTAGAATAAATGTAACTTAATCTAATCAGAGTACGAGAAGATATTGTATCAAATAGAGAATCAAATAGAGTTCATGGAAGTTAAATTTTTAATTTTTGAAAAGTTTAAGTAGTCTAACAAGTGGAAATCAAATTTTAAATAACTGAAGAGAATTAACGAACTGAGACCTCAAGCTGAAGAATTCTCCACGAACATAGCATAATTAGACAAAAACATGGAAAGTATTAAAGAAACATTAAGGTAAATGGAAGGTATATCCAGAAGATACTGTCAAAACCCTGACAGCCCTAAAGCAGTAGTTCTCAACCTTGACTACCCATTAAAATCACCTGGATAAATTAAAAAAAAAAAAAAGCCCCAACCACTTCCCAAACTGTCAAAATTTCTTTTCTGAGGGGAGAGATTTAGCCATTAGTATTTTTAAATGTTCTCCAGATTACTCCAGTGTGCTGTCAAGGCTGAAAACTATCACCCTAGAAATCTCAATTTCTTCCTTCTTTCAGTAGCTCAGCAAGAACTGGCTCAGCTAGTTTGACTTAGTTTATTGCAAAAACAGGCTGATAGCAGATCCTAATCTCCAGAGGCAACCTCTTTTTACTTCAAGGCAACTTCCCTAACCAAGAAAATCTCATTGTTAAATAGTCTCCTAGATGTTCCCTGCTTCTCTCTCCCTATAAAAACATAGAAAGAGTTATGGTGGAACCCTCTCTACTGAGGCTCTCTCCCTGGTGTTTTCAGAACAGTTATATCTAGCCTAAGCACAGCCATCTGTGGGATAAAGAACCTGGGCTAGTGCTGTGCTTTTTATTTGTTCGTTTGTCTGTTTTACAAACATTAGAATTCAATTGGGCCACCCCTAGGATAGAAAAAGAAATAACAGGAGATTGTTGAGTCATAATGGTAGACTGACCACATAGATTTTATCTACCCTTTTTTCTAGATCTTACATGACAGTGAATGTATTTTTTAAAAAATATATAAACCCTAAAAGGAAGAAAAAATGAGAGAAGGACAGTAAATTTCACTAATTTATGCAAAAGAGAAAGCCTATGGAAGAGAGATGTTTCATGAACTGGGAGAAAATTTAATGAACATTATGAAAGAAGGGGACATAGATAAGAACAAAACTAATCTACCGTGTAAGATCTCAAGGTGACTAAGGAATAAGAAAGTTTAGATACATCTGGAGGTGACCTTTCAGTCAAATAATAGATTGGCTTATAAAATAAACAATAACACCCATGAGTAATGTGCTCCCTTAAACAATCAACCATATGAGAACAAAAGGTCAACATTCACCCAAAAGCAAAGATGAGAAGGCAAGGAGGGTAAATGAATAATTTCTTTTATAAGAATTAGCACAAAGCTGGTTCCTATGAGGTAGAGGTTAAAGATGTCCCAAATGTCCAACTTTTCCAAATTACGGTATCACTCCATCCTCTCTAACATCAACTACTCCTCCACCCCTCAGTAATCTCCCTCTTGTCTCTGGGTTCTGTAATTTGTAGCACGGTCTCACAGAACTCATGAACTGCATCAAGGAAATGGCTCACATAGTTGTGGGGACTGGCAAGTTCCAAATCCATAGGTCAGGCATAGGCTTCACCTGACTCATGTGGCCTCAGGGGCTGATGAACTCAAGTTGGCACGCCAGATGACAGGCTGCTGGCTCACAAGGCTGTGGAAGCTGGTGAATTAGGTAAGACGATATAGGCTGCTGGCCCACAGGGCTGCAGAAGCTGGCAAATCCCAGAATCAGCAGGTCAGATGGCAGCAGGTCAAGTCCCAAGAACCAGAGGTTGGACAATGACAAGCCGGCTGTAGGATCCAGATGCAGAGAGAGTGATAGCACCGCCAGAGCACCAACATATGTACATTGGATGCAGGGAACACCCCAGGGAAGGGTGTGCCTTGAGTAAGAGTGGGACTTGAGTCACACCCCCCTGCAAAGCTGTGACTCAAGATACACTCTACACTAATCCTGCCTCATTAACATACAGAGGTTAGGATTTACAACACACAAAATGTAGGATAATTATATCAGATCACAAAATAGAGGACAGCCACACAATACTGGGAGTTATGGCCAAGCCAAGCCAACACACAACACCAACCACCATACCTCATTAGGGTTCCATGTACCTTATTTCATGGTTCCATCCAGTCATTTTGTGGGAGTCATGAAGACTATGGCCAGAAGGGCCATATTAAGTAATTCATTGCACTGCAGAGGAGAAGAGAAGCTAGATCAATGGAAACAGAACAGAGTGGAAATACTGAGAATGCTGACGCGTTGTGAAAATTGTACCCAATGTCATGGAACCATTTGTATAAAAATTGTTAAATAGGAGCCTAATTTGCTGTGAAAACTTTCACCTAAAACAATAAAATATCAAAAAAAAAAAAGAAAGAAAGAGAGAAAGAAATGTTGGTACAAAGAAGGCAAAAGAGAAAAACTAAAAACTGGTTAATTAAAAGTCTAAACTAATCATCTTCTTCTCTTTCCCAACCCCTCCTCTGGAGTCCCTAGCATCCAGATGACTCCAATTAGAAATTAGAGGATTCTTGTACAAAATAAAGTCCCCAGAGCAGACATTTATGACTGTAGCTATCTTAATCCTGCTTCTACACTATATCACCCTGAAAATTAAGGCTCACTCTCAATAAACCACACTCACCTACCGAGTTTTCAACTAGTATTTTTTCCCTCATTCTTTTCTTTGTTTTGCCTATTTTTTTTTTTTTTTTTTAATATTTTATTGTACTTCAGGTGAAGGCTTACAGAACAGATAGTTTCTCATGTAACAGTAACACACA
>NW_004444131.1:835528-837392 GCF_000243295.1 Trichechus manatus latirostris
CAACTCAGTCCCTCGGGGAGTTTGGATCTGTCCATGGGGCCTCCATGACCTTTCCTTGTACAGGTTGTGTTAGTTTCCCCTGTATTGTGTACTGTGTTTTGCCTATTTTGTATTATTTTATATTGAGGTAAAATTTACATCCAGTGAAATGTACAAGTCTGAAGTGGATAATTTGGTGAGTTTTGATACATGTGTCTACCCATGAAACAAACACTCCAATCAGAACATTACCATCAACCCAGAAAGTTCCTTTTGTTCCTTGCAATCAGCCTTCACCTTCACCTCTGCACAGGAAACCACTCTTCCTTGTCTCTTCCTCAAATGTTTGGTAGAATTCACCAGTGAATCCATCTGACTCTGGAGTTTTTTTTTTGTTTGTTTGTTTTTACTGGATGAATATTAATTATGCATTTATTTTCTTTAATAGACATAAGGATATTCAGATTTTCTAACTTTCTCTGTTTCAATTTTAAGTTGTGATTTTAAAGGAATTTTTTATTTTATTGAAGTCAGATATATAGACATAAAGCTATTTATAATATTGCCCTATTATCTTTTAACTCTGCATAATCTGTAATTGTGACCTCTTTTGTTCCTATATTAGAATGTATATCAGAAATATATGCATATGGAAAACAAAATGTGCAAATAATGAGAATTTTTTTTTCCTTACCATACTTTATTCCTTCTCTCTCTTTTTTCTTACTTTATTGTACTGACTAGACTTCTAATATAAAGTTTAGTAGAAGTGATGATAGTGGACGTTCTTACCTTTTTCTCACTCTCATAAGGAATGTTGTCATTGCGTCATCATTTAGAATAATCTATGCTATAGAATTTTTGGCAGATGATTTATATCTGGCTAAATATGTTTATTTATACCTATCTGTATCTTTAAATTTACACTACAGTTCTTGTAGACAGCATATTGTTGGGTCTTCTTGTAATCCCTTCTAAGAATCTCTGTCTATTAATTGGAGAATTTAGTCCATTTACATTTAAGGTAAGTATTGATATGGTTGGGCTTACATCTGTCTTTTATCTATCTTCTTGCTTTTTGTTTTCTACCGGAAGCATCGGCTTCTACTTTTCTGCCTTCTCTTGGATTAGGAAATATTTTTAGTATTCCAATTAATTTTCTGTATTGGCTTTTTTGATATTCTCATTTGTATAATGTTTTTAGTAATTTACAGTCATTACAATATCTATCCTTAACATAATATAATCTACTTACTCTTTATATCGTATCACTTTACATAAAATTAAGGAACCTTGTAAAAATGACCTGGGGGCAGTGTCTGACCTCCTCCAACCCCACAATGGGGAAGGAGAACCAAGATCGACAGCCCAAGGCTGATTCCTATGAGGTGGAGGTTAGACACACCTCCTTTCTGGGTAAGTTTTACTAATTCTTACACCAACCGTCCCTCACACAGCACTCTCTACTTCTCTGCTGGGTTTGGTAATTCACTGCAATGGCCACACGGAACTCACAGACCATACTCATGAGTATGGCATTTATTAGGGAAGTAACAGTTACAATTCAGGCCCAGGAACACTCAGGATACATTTCTTCCTTCAGGACAGCCTCTTCCCAACAGTGCTCACAGGCACGCCTCTCCTTGACCCTCAGCCTCTCCCCAAAGACTCTCAGCTGTCTCTCTCCAGGGGCCAGGAAGCCCACTGTGCCATCTCCTGTTGCTGGGTGTCTTAGGCTGGGTTCTCAAGAGAAGCAAAACCAGTAAAGTGTATAAATATATATATAGAGAGAGATTATATCAAGGAAACAGCTCACGTGATTGTAGAGGCTAGAACGTCCCAAGTCCGTGGATCAGGGTAGAGGCCTCTCCCAAGTCACACAGCT
>NW_004444131.1:843093-865634 GCF_000243295.1 Trichechus manatus latirostris
CAAGTCACACAGCTGCAGAAGCTGGCAAGCCCAAGATCGGAAGGTCGGAGAGCAGGGCTCCCACTCACCGGCTGTGCAGATCCCAGGTTCAGCAGATAAGCTGACAGCTCAAGTCCCAAGAATGGGAGATGAGACGACAGGAAGCAGCCGCAGGATCCAGAAAGAGCAAAAAGCCAGAACGTCTGCTTATATACAAATTCAGGCCACACCCCCAAAGAGACTCCCTTTCATCTGACTGGCTACTCACAGTATATTCAATCATGGGAGTGATTACATTAAAACACGGAGAATCGTGGCCCAGCCAAGTTGACACACAATCTTAACCATTACCCTAGGTCTCTCCTGCCACCACTTTTCACCATCTTCAAGGTTACAGCTTGCTCTCACTCTCTCTCTCAATCTGCTTCCAGTTGCTTCTCAGCTCAGAGATCCAGGGTCCAAAGGATGCACTCTCCCCTCCTGGCTCTTCTTCCTTGTTGGTGGTAGGATCTTCCTCTCTGCTCTGGAATTTGCTTCTTTTAGGCAAAACTGACCAATTCCCTTGGTAGGCCACAATTACCCTATCCCACAGTCGCCTGGTGGGAGCTACAAGACCATGGCTAGAGAGGCCACACACAAAAGTAATTAATTGCACCACAGAAACTTAAAACAGTAAAGTTCTATTTATTTTTAAATTTTATTGTGCTTTATGTTGAAAGTTTACAGAGAAAATTAGTTTCTCATTCAAAAATTTATACACAAATTATATTGTGACATTGGTTGTAATCCCTGCAACGTGTCAGCGCTCTCCCCCTTACCACGCTGGGTTCCCCCTATCCATTCATCCAGTTTTCCTGTCCCTTCCTGCCTTCTCGTCTTTGCTTTGGGCAGGTGTTGACCATTTGGTCTCATATACTTGACTGAATAAGAAGCATGTTCCTCAAGTGTGTTATTGTTTTTTTATAGGCCTGTCTAAACTTTGGCTGAAAGGTTGACTTCGGGAGTGGCTTCAGTTCTGAATTAGCAAGGCGTCTGGAGGCCATAGTCTCAGGGGTTCTTCCAGTTCTGTCAGACCAGTAAGTCTGGTCTTTTTTTGTGAATTTGAATTTTGTTCTACATTTTTCTCCCGCTCTGTCTGTGACTGTCTATTGTGATCCCTGTCAGAGTCATTGGTGGTGATAGCTGGGCATGATCTAGTTCTGTGTGCTCAGGCTGGTGGAGGCTGTGCTTCATGTGGTCCATTAGTCTTTGGACTAACATTTTCTTTGTATCTTTGGTTTTCTTCTTTATCCTTGCTCCAGATGGGATGGGACCAATATGTGTATCTTCGCTGGCTGCTCACAAACTTTTAAGACCTCAGACACTACTCACCAAAGTAGGATGTAGAATATTTTATTTATGAACTATGTTATGCCAACTGACTTGTATGTCCCTTGAGACCATGGTCCTCAGCCTTAGCCCCAGTAACAGCTCCTCAAGATATTGGGATGTGTCTAGAATGCTTCTATGACTTTGCCTTGGTCAAGTTGTGCTGACTTCCCCTATATTGTGTGTTGTCTTTCCCTTCACCAAAGTTAATACTTGTCTACTATCTAGTTAGTGATTTCTGTGTGTAAACCTTTTCTTGAGTTTTTATAATAGTGCTGTCATACAATATTTGTCCTTTTGTAATTGACTTATTTCACCCAGCATAATGCCCTCCAGATTCATCCATGTCGTGAGATGTTTCACAGATTCATCGTTGTTCCTTATCATTGTGCAGTATTCCATTGTTTATGCACCATAATTTGTTTATCGAATCATCTGTTAATGGACACTTAGTTTGTTTTCATCTTTTTTTCCTATTGTGAATAATGCTGCAGTGAACATGGGTGTGCATATGTCTATTCGTGTGACAGCTCATATTTCTCTAGGATGTATTCCTAGGAGTGGCACTGCTGGATTGTATTGTATTTCTATTTCTAGGTTTTTAAGGAAGCATCGTATCATTTTCCATAGTGTTTGTACCATTTTACTTTCCTAACAGCAGTGCATAAGAGTTCCAATCTCCCTGCAACATTTCCAACATTTGTTATTTTCTGTTTATTATTATTATTGTTAGTAATGTCGGGGTGAGATAGTATCTCATTGTGGTTTTGATTTGCATTTCTCTAATGGCTAATGATCACGAGCATTTCCTCATGTGTCAGTTAGTCACCTGAATATCTTTGGTGAAGTGTCCCTTCATATCCTTTGCCCATTTTTTATAATTAGGTTATTTGTCTTTTTCTTGTTTGAGGTGTTGTATTTCATAGATTTTAGAGATCAGACCCTTGCTGATTATGTTGTAGCTGAAAAATTTTACTAATCTGTAGGTTCTCTTTTATTCTTTTGGTGAAACCTTTTGATGAGCATAAGTGTTTAATTTTTAGGAGATTCCAGTTATCTAATTTATCTTCTGTTGTTTGTGCATTGTTAGTCATGGTTTGTGTTCTCTTTATGCCATGTATTAGGGCCCCTAGCGTTGTACCTATTTTTGATTCCATGATCTTTATTGTTTTAGGTTTTGTATTTACGGCTTTGATCCATTTTGAGTCATTTTTTGTGTATAATGTGAGTTAAGGGTCCTGTTTCATTTTTTTTAACCGATAGGAATCCAGTTTTGCCAGCATCATTTGTTAAAGAGACTGTCTTTTCCCCATTTAATGGACTTTGGTCCTTTAACAAAGACCATAGGTGGGTGATTTACATCTGGGTTCTCGATTTGTTCCATTGGTCTATGTGCCTGTCGTTATGCCAGTACCAGGCTGTTTTGACTGCCATGGCTGTAAGGTAGATTCTGAGACCCAGTAGTGTGAGGCCCCAACTTTGTTCTCTTTCTTCAGTAATGCTTTCCTTATCTGGGGCTTCTTTCCTTTCCACATAAAGTTGGTGATTAGTTTTACTGTCATGTTAAAGAATGCTGTTGGTATTTGGGTCAGGATTGCATTATATCTGCAGATAGCCTTGGGTACAATTGACATTTTCACAATGTGGAGTCTTTCTATCCATAAGCATGATGTGGTTTTCCATTTATGTAGGTCTCTTTTGGTTTCTTGCAGTAGTGTTTTATAGTTTTCTTTGTGTAGTTCTTTTATGTCCCTAGTTAGATTTACTCGTATTTTCTCTTTTGAGGAGCTATTGTAAATGATAATGGTTTCCTGATTTCCTTCTTGTCATTCTCTTTGTTGGTGTAGAGGAATTCAACTGATTTTCGTATGTTGATCTCGTATCCTGCTACTCTGCTGAATCTGTTAGTTCCAGCAGTTTTCTTGTGGAATCATTGGGGTTCTCTGTCTATAGTATTATATCATCTGCAAATAGTGATAGTTTTACTTCTACCTTTCCAATTTGGTTGCTCTTTATTTATTTTTCTTGCCTTATTGTTCTAGCTAGGACTTCCAGCACAATGTTGAATAGGAGTGGTGATAAATGACATACTTGTATTGTTCTAGTTCTGAGGCCTTCAGCCTCTCTCCACTGAAAATGATGTTAAGTGCTGGTTTTGTATAGATGCCCTTTATTATGTTGAAGAATTTCTCTTCTACTCCTATTTTATTGATAGATTTTATCAGGAATGGGTGTTGGACTTTATCAAATGCCTTTTCAGTGTCGATTGAGATGATCATGTGATTTTTTTCTTTTCTTCTTTTCATGTGGTAGATTCTGTTGATTGACTTTCTAATGTTGAACCATCCTTGCATACCCGGTATGAATCCCACTTGGTTGTGGTATATATTTTTTTTATATGATGCTGAATTCTATTGGATAGAATTTTATATTCATGAGAAATATTGATCTGTAATTTAAATCTATTCTTGGTCTTTGATTTTTGTTCTGTTTTTTCATGTTTTATTTCCCCATGTGTTTTACCCAATAATACAATGTTATTATTTTTACTTTAAAGGGTAAGTTGTAGTTCTTTTTAGTCAAGAGAAAATAAATAAATGTATGTATACACATGCAAGTGCATGTGCCCACACACACACACATTTATTTTGCTCCTTATTTCTTCCCATACATCTGTGTTTCAATCTGGTATTTTTTCTCATCCTGAAAATCTATCTTTAGCATTTCTTACAGTACAGAGCCTGATGGTAATAAATTCTCAGCTTTTATGTGTCTAAAAATGTCTTTAAGTTGCCTTCATTCTCGAAAGATATTTTCCCTGAATATAGACTCCAGAGTCGGCAATTATTTTCCTGTTAACTTTTATATATATTATTTTATTATATTCTGCCCTTTATTTTGTCTGATATTTATTTGCTATTTATTAGCATTGTTAAACTGTATGATATGTTCTTTTTCCTCTGGCTGCTTTTAAGGTTTTCTCCTTATCTTTGGTTTTCATCAGAGCATGAGATGAGATTACAAGTTGCCCAAATGTGTTTTTCTTTCCATTTATTTTGTTTGGTGTTAGATGTGCTTACTGGATCTGCAGCTGAATTATTTAATCATATTGGGGATATAGTGCCATTATTTCTGCAGATATTTTTGCCCCATTCTATCTTCTCACCTCCTGGGTTTCCAATTATGTGGAATGCTTAATATTGTTCTATAGGTCACAGAGTCACTGTTCATTTAAAAAAAATTTTCCCTTTAATCTTTTGATTGACTAGCTCCTATTAATAAGTCCTCAAGTTCACTGACCCTTTCTTCTGTAGTCTCTAACCTTCTGCTGAGCATGTCATTAATTTTTTATTTTATTTATAGTATTTTTCAGTTGTAAAAATCTAATCTTTTAGATTTCATTTTGTTTCTAAAATTCTTCATCTGTTCACTCATTATACCAGCTTTTCTTTAACCCTCAAATATATTTTTAATAGGGTATATGTTTAATATATGTTTAAAGTTCTTTTCTATTAATTTCAACTTCTGGGTCATATTGGCTCTGTCTATATTAATTGCTTTATGATTATGGATCACATTTTCATGTTACTTTGTGCAAAAAAATTTTGCATTGTATGCTGAATAGTGTGGATGATGCATTCTAGGGAGTTTGTAACATGTAATTTACCCTTTAAAGGGTGTTTGCTTTTGTTCCAGTAGTCAATTAAATTACAATGATTTATGATGATATAGTACAATCCATGAATACAGTGTATCTTTTCATTCGTGCATGACTTCTTTCAAGTCTTTCAAAAACAGCTTTATAATACCTATAAAAAGTTGAATTGGCAAAAGTTGTGTAATAGCTATATTTTCAACAAAAATTAAAAAAAAAAAAAAACAAGAATAGCTACTGAGGCTGCTTATGGACAACCAAACACCTCATGGTTCCCTGGTTTGGAGGTTTAAGGTTATGGTTTCATGATATATCCCAGTTAATTGGCCTAATAAAGTTTTTAGTGCTTCTGTTCTACCTCTTAGTTTGTTATGTAGTGCCTGGGGTCTTAAAAACTTGCGAACAGCTATCCAGAATGCAGCAATTGGTTTCTATTTGCCTGGAACAACAGAGGAAGAAGAACAGTTAGGAACAGGAGGAGGAAATGGAATGTGTGGCTAATTGCCTCCATGAACAGTGCCTCCTTTGCCATTAGACCAGAAGAACTGGATGGTACCCAGCTGGTACTGAACGTTTTGATCGAAGATTCTATATAAGAATCCTGATCAAAAGGGGTAAAATGCAGAACAGAATTTCAAATTCTCATAGACTCCAGACTTTCTGAAGGCAGGGAGGCTGGATGAAACCCTGAAACTATTGCCTTGAGATGATCTTGAAACCTTAAACCAAAAATATCTCCTAAAGAAAATCTTAAGTTCAGACAGTAGCTTCGCTTAATTAGCAAAAAATGTCTGCCTGAACATTATACTCTTTTAAGAACTATCTATATGGGATCAAATTGAAAATGGCAACTTGAAAGATTAGATAGGAACCTTAGGGGGCAGTAAGTTTATGTTAATTGAGAAGAAACAACTCAGAAAAAGGGGTTGAGAATTGTTGTACAACTCAAGGATGTAATCAATGTCACTGAATTGTACATGTAGAAACTGCTGAACTGGTGTATGTTTTGCTGTGTATATTCTCAACAACAAAATAAATACATATTTTTTAATTAATTTTTTAATCTTTTATTGTAGTTTAAATGAAATCCACATTTCAAGTTAGTCTCCCACACAAAAATTCATACACACACTGCCATGTGACCCCAATTGCTCCCCCCACACTGTGACAGCACACCCCTCCCTCCACCCCCGACTCCCCATGTCCTCTCAACCAGCTCCCAGTCCTCTCTGCCACCCCATCCCACCTCCGGACAGAAGCCACCCGCCCAGTCCCCTGCATCTACCCGAGCCAAGAGGCACAGCCCCCATGAGCACCACTCCAGGTCCCACACTCCAGTCCAATTCCTGCCTGATGAGCTGGCCTCGGAAATTGTTTTAGTTCTGGGATGATAGAGAATCCTGGGGCCGTGCCCTCCGGGGTTCCTCTAATCTCAGTCAGACCATTAAGTCTGGTCTTCTCACTAGAATTTGAGTTATGCACCCCACCTTTCTCCTGCTCCATCAGGGACTCTCTGTTGTGTTCCCCGCCAGGGCAGTCATTGGTGGTAGCTGGGCACCATCTACCTCTTTTGGTCCCAGGCTAATGCTTTCTCTGGTCCACGTGGCCCCTTCTGGCTCCTGGGCTAATACTCTCCCTGTGTCTTTGGTGTTCTTCATTCTCCCCTACTCCAGGTGGTTGGGACAAATCGATGCATCCTAGATGGCTGCCAGCAAGCCTCCAAGACCCTAGATGCCACTCACCAAAGTAGGATGCAGAACATTTTCTTAATAAGCTTTGTTATGTCATTTGACCTAGATGTCCCCTGAAAGCATGGTGCCCAGACCCCTACCCTGCTACTCTGTCCCTCAAGGTGTTTGATTTTATTCGGGAAACTTCTTAGCTCTGGTTTAGTCCAGTTGTGCTGACTTCCCCTGTAGTGTGTGCTGTCTTTCGCTTCACTCAAGATAATACTTGTCTACTATCTAGTTAGTGAACAACACTCACCCTCCCTCCCCACCCTCGCAACCATCAAAGAATGTTGTTTTCTGTGTTTAAACCTTTTCTTAAGTTCTTATAATAGTGGTCCCATATAATATTTGTCCCTCTGGGACTGATTAAATTCACTCAGCTTAATGCCCTCCAGATTCCACCATGCTACAAGATGTTTCACGGCTTCATTGTTGCTCCTTATTGTTGCGTAGTATTCCATTGTGTGGACACACAATAATTTGTTTATCCATTCGTCCACTGATGGCACCTAGGTTGTCTCCATCTTTTTGCTACTGTGAACAGTGCTGCAGTGAACATAGGTGTGCGCATATCTACTCCTGTGACAGCTTTTGTTTGTCCAGGATACATTCCAAGGAGCGGGATAGCTGGATTGTATGGCACCTCTATTTCTAGACTTTTAAGGAGGCACCAAATCGATTTCCAAAGTGGTTGTAACATCTTACATTCCCACCAACAGTGTATAAGCGTTCCAGTGTCTCGACAACCTCTCCAGCATTTATTATTTTGTGTTTTTTGGATTAATGCTAGCCTTGTTGGGGTAAGATGATATCTCATTGTAGTTTTCATCTGCATTTCTCTAATGGCTAATGATCGTGAGCATTTCTTCAGGTGTCTGTTAGCCACCTGAATATCTTCCTCGGCAAAGTGCCTGTTCATATCCTTTGCCCATTTTTTAACCGGGTTATTTGTCCTTTTGTTGTTGAGATTTTGCAGTATCTTGTAGATTTTAGAGATTAGACGCCGACTGGATTTGTCATAGCCAAAAAATTTTTCCCAGTCTGTAGCTTGTCTTTTTACTCTTTTGGTGAAGTCTTTTGGTGAGCATAAGTGTTTGATTTTTAGGAGCTCCCAGTTATCTAGTCTTTCTTCTGGTGCTTGTGCACTGCTACTTATGGTTTGCACCGTGTCCATGCCATGCATCAGGGCTCCTACATTGTCCCTATTTTTTCTTCCATGATCTTTATTGTTTTTGATTTTGTAGTTAAGTCTTTGATCCATTTTGAGTTAGTTTTTGTGCATGGTGTGAAGTATGGGTCTTGTTTCAGTTTTTTGCAGATGGATATCCAGTTATGCCAGCACCCATCTGTCAAAGAGACTGTCCCCTCCCCATCCAGTGGACCTCGGGCCTTTGTCAAACATTAGCTGCTCATAGGTGGATGAATCCATGTCCAGATTCTCAATTCTGTTCCATTGGTCTATGCATCCGTTGTTGTACCAGTACCAGGCTGTATTGACTACCATGGTGGCACAATAGGTTATAAAATCAGGTAGTGTGAAGCCTCCCACTCTGTTCTTCCTCTTGACTAATGTTTCACTTATTTGGGGCCTCTTCCCTTTCCATATGAAGTTGGTGATCTGTTACTCCATTTCATTAAAAAATGCCATTGGAATTTGGATTGGGATTGCATTGTATCTGTAGATTGCCTTGGGTATAATTGACATTTTCACAATGCTGAGTCTTCCTATCCATGAGCAAGGTATGTTTTTCCACTTATGCAGGTCTCTTTTGGTTTCTTGAAGCAGGGTTCTGTAGTCTTCACTGTATAGGTCTTTTACATCTCTGGTCAGATTCATTCCTAAGTATTTTATCTTCTTGGGGGCCTTTGTAAATTATGTTGATTTGGTGATTTCCTCTTTGAGGTTCTCCCTGTTGGTGTAAAGGAATCCAACTGATTTTTGCATGTCTATCCTGTATCTTGAAACTTTGCTGAAGTCTTCTATCAGTTCCAGCAGGTTTCCTGTGGATTCTGTATGGTTCTCTATGCACAAGATCATATCATCTGCAAATAGAGACACCCTGATCTCTTCCCCACCAATTTGGATGTCCTTTATTTCTTTTTCTAGCCTAATTGCTCTGGCTAGGAACACCAGCACAACGCCGAATAAGAGTGGTGACAAAGGACATCCTTGTCTGGCTCCTGTTCTCAAGGGGAACGCCCCCAAAGTCTCTCCATTTAGGACGATGCTGGCCACCGGCACTATACAAATGCCCCCAACTACACTGAGGAACCTCCTCTCCATTTCCACCCTGTTGAGAGTCTCCACCATGAATGGGCACTGGACTCCGTCAAATGCCCCCACCCCCGCATCAACTGACAAGATCATGCGGTTACCGTCCCTTGTTCTATCCATGTGATGGATTACATTGACTGTTCTTCCAACGTTGAACCAACCCTGCATACCTGGTATAAATCCCACTTGATCATGGTGAAGGTTTTTTTTTTTTTTTTTTCTTTTTTGATATGTTGCTGATTTCTATTGCCTAGAACTTTGTTGAGGATTTTTGTGTCAATATTCATGAGAGATATTGTCTGTAATTTTCTTTTTCTGTGGTGTCTTTACCTGGTTTTGGTAACAGGGTTATGCTGACTTCATAGAATGATCTTGGAAGTATTCAATCACTCTCCATGCTCTGAAATACCTCCAGTAGTAGTGGTGTTAACTCCTCTCTGAAAGTTTAGTAGAATTCTTCAGTGAAGCCATCCGGGCCAGGGCTTTCCTTTGTTGGGAGTTTTTTTAACTACCCTCTCAATCTCTTCTTTTGTTGTGGGTCTGTCCAGGTGTTGACCTCTGTTTGTGTTAGTCTAGGTAGTCAGTGAGCTTCTAGAAATTTGTCCATTTCCTCTAGGCTTTCAAACCTGTTAGAGTACAATTGTTTATAGTATTCTGTCATGATTCTTTCAACTTCAGTCGGGTCTGTTGTGATATCACCCATCTCATTTCTCGTACAGGTTATCCGCTTCCTCTCCTGTCCTTTTGTCAGTTTGGCCAGTGGGTCATCAATTTTGCTGATCTTCTCAAAGAACCATCTTTTGGTCTTGTTAACTCTTTCAATTGTTTTTCTATTCTCTATTTCATTTAATTCTGCTTTAATTCTTATTATTTTCTTTCTTCTGGGGCCTGAGGGCTTCTTTTGCTGCTCTCTTTCCACTTGTTCCAGTTGTAGGGTTAATGTTTTGATTATGGCCCTTTCTTCTTTTTGGATGTGTGCATTTATTGCTATAAAACGACCTCTGAGCACTGCTTTTCCTGTGTCCCAATGGTTCTGGTAGGATGTGTTTTCATTCTCGCCTGACCCTACGAGCCTCCCCACTCCATCCTCAATTTCTTCTATAGCCCAGTAGTTTTTGAGCAAGGTGTTGTTCAGTTTCCATGTGTTTGTTTTTTTTTCCTTGCTTTTTCTCTTGTTGATTTCTACTTTTATGGCCTTATGGTCAGAAAAGCTGCCTTGTAATATTTCGATGCCTTGGATTTTGTAGAGGCTTGCTTCTTGGCCTAATATGTGGTCTATTCTGGAGAATGTTCCCTGTGCGTTGGAAAAGTATACTTGGCTGCTGTTAGGTAGAGTGCTTGGTACATGTCTATGAGATCAAGTTGGCCGACTACAGCACTCAGATCTTCCGTGTTTTTGTAGAGCTTCTTTCTGGATGTTCTGTCCTTCACTGAAAGCAGTGTGTTGAAGTCTCCTACTACTATTGTGGAGCTGTCTATCTCTTTTTTCAGTGCTGCTAGAGTTTATTTTACATATTTTGGAGTCCTGTCATTGGGTGTGTAAGTATCTATTATAGTTATGTCCTCCTGGTGTATTGACCCTTTAATCACTATATAGTGTCTTTCCTTATTGTTTGTGGTGGATTCTACTTTAAAGTCTACTTTGTCAGAGGTTAATATTGGCACTCCTGCTCTTTTTTGAGTGTTGTTTGCTTCATATATTTTATTCCATCCTTTGAGTTTTAGTTTGTGTCTTTAAGTCTGAGGTGTGGCTCTTGTAGGCAGCATACAGACCGATCGTGTTTTTTAATCCAATATGCCATTCTCTGTCTCTTTATTGGAGCATTTAGTCCATTCACATTCAGCATAATTATTGATAGGTATGAGTTGTGTGCTGTCCTTTTCATGTCTTTTTGTGTGTGTTGTTCACAGTTTCTTTGTTCCACCCAGTTTTCTAGGCTGAGTCATTTTTCTTTATGTATTTTCTTTTCATCTTTGTCATTGTTGTTGATTTTTTGTCTGCTGAGTCTTTATGTACCTAGTTTTTTATTTTGACTTGTAGGATTGTGTTTCCTTTGTGTTTACCTTAATATCCACCCCCATTTTTCTAAGTTTATACCAGTCCTTTATTTCTTACATCGCCTTGACTTCTTCTCCATATGAAAAATCCATGTCTACATTTTTTAAGTCCCTCTTTTTTGTTTTAATGTTGTCATCTTTTACATATTGACATCTGTTTCTCTATTTTCAGTGTTTTAGCTTTGATTTACTTTTGTCACTTCCCTATCTGGGATGACATCTTGCTGCTCTGTCCTGTGTTCCAGCCCTGGGCTGCCATCTGATGTTACTGATTTTCTAACTGGAGGACTCCCTTTAGTATTTGCTGTAATTTTGGTTTTGTTTTTGCAAATTCCCTAAACTTCTGTTTGTCTCAAAATGCCCTGATTTCACCATCATATATTTGAGAGACAGTTTTGCTGGATATATAATTCTTGACTCACAGTTTTTTTCCTTCAAGGCTTTATATATATGTCATCCCAGTTCCTTCTTGCCTGCATGGCTTCTGCTGAGTAGTCCGAGCTTATTCTTATTGACTCTTCTTTGTAGATGACTTTTCGTTTATCCCTAGCTGCTATTAAAATTCTCTCTTTATCTTTGGTTTTGGCAAGTTTGATTATGTTTTGGTGACTTTCTTTTGGGATTTACCTTATGTGTGGTTCAATGAGCATCTTGGATAGATACCTTGTCATCTTTCATGATATCAGGGAAGCTTTCTGCCAAAAATTCTTCAACAATTCTCTCGGTACTTTCTGTTATCCTCCCCTGTTCTGATACTCCAATCACTCGTACGTTATTCCTCTTGATAGAGTCCCACATAATTCTTAGGGTTTCTTCATTTTTTTTTTTAATCCTTTTATCTGATTTTTCCTCAGATAAGTTGGTGTCAAGTGTTTTATCTTCAATCTCACTAATTCTGACTTCCATTGCCTCAATTCTGCTCCTATGACTTTGTATTGAGTTGTCTAATTCTGCAATTTTATTGTTAATCTTCTGGATTTCCGATTGCTGTCTCTCTTTGGATTCTTGCAGCCTGTTAAATTTGTCATTATGCTCTTCTCTAATCTTTTTGATTTCCTCTATTATGTGTTCTGCATTTTGCTTAATTTCCTTCCTAATTTCTTGAAGAGTCAGTATATTAACCTTTTGTATTCTGCCTCTGGTGATTCCAATTCATAAGAGGATATGGAACAAGGGATATCATTGCTGATGTCAGATGGCTCTTGGCTGAAAGCAGAGAATACCAGAAAGCTACTTACCTGTGTTTTATTGACTATGCAAAGGCATTCAACTGTGTGGATCATGACAGATTATGGATAATATTTTGAAGAATGAGAATTCCAGAACACCTAATTGTGCTCATGAGGAACCTGTAGTTAGACCAAGAGGCAGTCATTCAAACAGAAAAAGGGGATACTTCATGGTTTAAAGTCAGGAAAGCTGTGCATCAGGGTTGTATCCTTTCACCGCACCTATTCAATCTGTACGCTGAGCAAATAATCCGAGAAGCTGGACTATATGGAGAAGAACGGGGCATCAGGATTGAAGGAAGACTCATTAACAACCTGCAATATGTAAATGACACAACCTTGATCGCTCAAAATGAAGAGGACTTGAAGCACTTCCTGGTGAAGATCAAAGACCACAGCCTTCAGTATTGATTACACCTCAACAAAAGAAAACAAAAATCCTCACAACTGGACCAATAGTAACATCAAGAGAAATGGGGAAGAGATTGAACTTGTCAATGATTTCATTTTACTTGTATCCACAAACAACATCCATGGAAGCAGCAGTCAAGAAATCAAAAGACGCATTGCATTAGGCAGATCTTCTGCAAAAGACCTCTTTAAAGTGTTTGAAAGAAAAGGTACCACTTTAAAGACTAAAGTGTGCCTGACCCAAGTCATGGTGTTCTCAACTGCCTCATATGCATGTGAAAGCTGGACAATGAACAAGGAAGACTGAAGAATTGATGTCTTTGAATTATGGTTTTGGCAAAGAATATTGAATATACCAAGGACTGCCAAAAGAATGAACAAATCTGTCTTGGAAGAAGTACAGTCACAATGCTCATTAGAAGCAAGGATGGAGAGACTTTGTCTCACATTCTTTGGACATGTTATCAGGAGGGATCAGTCCCTGGAGAAGGACATTATGCTTGGTAAAGTAGAGGGTCAACAAAATAAAGGAAGACCCTCAATGAGATGGATTGATACAGTGACTGCAATGATGGGATCAAGCATAACAATAATTGTGAGGATGTCACAGGACTGGGCAGTGTTTCCTTCGGTTGTACATAGGGTCACTATGAGTCAGAACTAACTCGATGGCTCTTAACAACATCAAACAACAACAGAAGAGAGAGTTAAAGGCCAGACAAGATGAGTAGCAAAATTGACAGTTTTATGGTGCCAAATGAATTAAAAGTGAAGCCTAGGTCCCTCAATTGTCAGGCTAACCATTGCACCACCCTCTCTTTCATTTGAAATCCAGCATCTGACCCCAAAGAATAAGGGTGAGTCGGAAGTAGACTATCTCTTGAGCTCTAACTGAAATCCAGCTTCAAATAATCTCAATTACTGAAATTGGTATAAAGTGACCACAGATTGCTAGTTACCCAAGCCACTCAACAGAAACAAATGAAAATCTTCTCTAGAATAAGGTAACATCACCTTGGGCCACTAATTATTTTTGCATATTTTATATATCAATGTCCAATTTTACCATGAATATTAGGTCAAAACAACATGAACAAACTAACAAGAGGAAAATAAAAACAAAACAGATAATAGAAGCAGACCCATAAGTTATCCAGATAATATATTTATCTGACAAAAATTTTTAAATAATTATGAATAGTATGTGCAAGTACACAAAATGCAAGATGAGAATATTGGCAAAGTTTTAGAAACCAAAAAAAAATTTAAAATTCTAGGACTGAAAATTGCAACAACTGAAATTAGCTCAATGGATGAATTTATTTTTTAAATAAATGAACTACAGCTATAGCAACAATATGAAAAAATATTTTAAAATATACCAGTGAATAAAAAAATTAAATTTAAGAGTTGCGTTTCAACTCTGATATGTAAAGAGCTTGGAAGTCACTATTCCTATTCTCACAACAATAAAAATGGCTAAACAAACTGAAGAACAACAAGTTTTCTTAGATCCATCAGCAAATTAAGATCCCAGGACAAACTGCTACCCTGAAAACTGGTGAGACAGGCGAACACAGAAAATCACAATTTACCAGTAGCAGAAGATGCTAGAGCCAGTAATTGGAAAGAACACTTATACAGTAATTGAGGAATTGTTGGAGGCTGAGCATGGACAAGCTTAAGAATAAAAAGCTCTTGAGAGCCCATTCTTTGTGGGCCCTTACACTTTGGTGGGTTTTACCTCCTGTAACCCACCAAGTTCTCACAATGAAGGGAAAAAAATCCCTTAATACTTCAGGCAAGGGGAGGGAAAACGTTAATTAACCCCTTAGAAATACTCCCAGGGTGTTCTGTTTTCCATAACAAAGGCCTTCCCTCAACAGAAACTACTTTACCAGAGGTTAATAGGAGCTAGGAGAAAGGCAATTAGACAACAATAGGGTCGCTGTGAGTCAGAATTGACTCAAAGGCAAGGGGTTTGATTTATTATTATTATTATTTCTTGGTTAGCCAACTCTAGGAGCCCTGGTGGCACAGTGGTTAAGAGCTCAGCTGCTAACCAAAAGATTGGCAGTTCGAATCTACCAGCCACTCCTTGAAAACCCTATGAGGCAGTTCTACTCTGCCTACAGGGTTGCTATGAGTTGGAATCGACTTGGCAGTAAAGGGTTTAGCCTCCTTTAGTCTTCCTTTTTCACATAAGGGAGAAAAAAAAAAGGGCTAAAAAATGCTTCTGAAGGTCACAGCCCAGGGATTTAGGCCCATTTTAAAAAGTGACATTTGACCATAAGATTATATAATACTTCTCTTCCCAAATACCTTTCCACCACATCAGCTGGGATCCAATATACTTACAGTGAATTGCCACTGAAAGAACTACAAGACACAGATTCTATTTAAGAAAGAATTCTTAGGGAAACCCAAATGTATCAGGGAATAAAACGCACAATCTGTCACACACACACACACACACACAGGAGAGAGACAGAGAGGAAATAGAAGAAACTGAAGCCTTTGGCATTTACAGCTACAGCAAACATTAAACACAGCCCATATTAATACAAAACCTCATGTTAAAATCCTGATTACCCGGTTTTTATTACCAGATACATTATGTCTAGCTTTCAATAAAAAATTACAAGACGTGCTAAAAGGGAAGAGAAAATAGTTCGAAGAGACAAAGCAATCATCAGAACCAGACTCAAATATGACATAGATCTTGGAATTATCAGATAAGAAACTTAAAATAACTATGAATAATATGTTAAGGGCTCAAATAATAAAGGTAGACAACATACAAGAACAGATCAGCAGAGAGTGGGGACTCTAAGAATCATAAGGAAAGCTAGAAATAAAAAACACTGGGGCAGAAATGAAGACTTTTTTGATGGGTTCATAAGTAGACTGCACATAGCCTAGGAAAGAATTAATGAGCTTGAAGACTTGTGAATAAAAACATCACAGTCTGGAACACAAAGAGAAAAGAGAATAAAAAAAAAAATGGAACAAAATATTTAGGAAGTTGGACACGTACAAAAAAAATGTAATATTTGCATAATGGGAATACAAGAAGAAGCGGGAAGGGACAGAAGAAATATTTGAAGTCGTAATGGCTGAGAATTTTACAAAATTAATGATAGACATCAAACCACAGAATCAGTGAGCTCAGAGAACACCAAGCAGGATAAATTAAAAAAATTATACACCTAGGCATATCATATTCAAGCTGCAGGAAGCTAAAGACAAAGTTTTTAAAGAAGCCAAAGGAAAATAACACTTTACTTATAGAGGAACAATATAACATTGGCTTTCTCTTCAGAAACCTTGCAAGCAAGAAGAGAGTAGAGTAAAATTTGTAAAGTGTTGAAAGATAAAAGCCACCAACATAGAATTCTGTACTAAGGAAAATTATTCTTCAAAAATGAAAGCTGAATAAAGACTTTCTCAGACAAACAAAATTTGAGGGAATTTGTTGCCAGTAGACCTGCCTTGAAAAAAATGTTAAAAGAAGTTCTTCAGTGAGAAGGAAAGTTACACAGGAAAGAAACTCAGATTTACATAAAGAAAGGAGATACATTAAAGAAGGAATAAATGAAGAAAAAATAGAATCTATTGTTTTTCTTATTTTTAATTCATCTAATGGATAATGCTTCAGAATAATAATAGCAACAATATATCGGGTGACTGTGGCTTATGGATGTGTGAAAAAATGACAGCAATGTTATAAAGAATGAGAGGTAAAAATTGAGAATACTCTAATGTACCTGCATGACCCATGAAGAGGTAGACTGTTATTTGAAAGTGACTTTAGATCATTTGTAAATGTATATTACAAACTCTAGGGAAATCACTTTAAAAAAAAGAAAAGGAATAATGTAAAATACTTAATTAAGAGAAGAAAACACAGAAAAAGAGAATAATGATAAAAAAGAAACAGAATAAAATACCAAAGCAAAAAATGAGAATAAAATAACTAGCAATAAACTTAAAGTCAAGATTTTTACATTGAAAACTATAAATCATTACTGAAGGAAATTAAGGAAGACCTAAATAAATGGAAGGACATTATCATGGATTGAATTGTGTTCCCCAAAAATATGTGTATCAATTTGGCTAGGCCATGATTGCCAGTATTGTGTGATTGTCCACCATTTTGTCATCTAATATGATTTTCTATAGGTTGTAAATCCTACCTCTATGATGTTAATGAGGTGGGATAGGTGGCAGTTATGTTAATGAGGCAGGACTCAATCTACATGATTGAATTTTGTCTTGAACTAATTTCTTTTGAGATATAGAAAGAGAAGTGAGCAGAGAGACAGGAGGACCTCATAACACCAAGAAAGCAGTGCCAGAAGCAGAGCCCATCCTTTGGACCCAGGGTTCCTGCATGGAGAAACTCCTAGTCCAGGGGGAGATTGATGAGAAGGACCTTCCTCCAGAGCCGACAGAGAGAGAAAGCCTTCCCCTGGAGTTGTTGCCCTGAATTTGGACTTCTAGCCTACTAGACTATAAGAAAATAAATTTCTCCTTGTTAAAGCCACCCACTTGTGGTATTTCTGTTATAACAGCACCAGATGGCTAAGACAGAATTTGGTACCAGTAGCGTGGTGCTACTCTAACAGATACCTAAAATGTGGAATTGGTGTTGAAATTGTGAGCAGATTGAGGACTCAGAAGGAAGTGAGGAGAATTGTTAACACTGGAGAACCAGCAGTAGGAGAGAACTGGCAGCAGCAGAGAACTGGCATCAGCAGAACCAGGAGACCAGTGCCAGACAGTGCTGGAGCCCACCCACAGAGTGAGAGTACTGAGTGACTTTGTGCAGGAGGCTTCCTGGTAGAGTAGGGTGCCTCTGGGTACTTATTTGTGGAGCTAGGCTTGCCAACCCATGGAGCAGGAGAGCTGAGTGCCTCCCGGCCAAACTTTACTGGGGAAATGGGATGCCTCCAGGCACTTATTGGTGGAGCTAAAGAGCTTTGGAATACTTGCCCCAGCAGAGCAGACACAGGTGGAGAGGCCTGAGGGGTCGAGAAACCAAGAAACCAGAAAGCAGAAGCTGAAGAGACAAGGAACACAGGAAGCTGAGCTGCCTCAGTCTCAAAGGGTATGGTCACGATCTCTGGGGTTTCAAAGGGTGGAGCCATGGCCTCTGGGTTTCTAAGGGTGGAGTTGCCACTCAGATGGAGTAGGAGAATGGTGTGCCTAAAGCTGAGGGAGCAGAGTTGATGTTCCAGTGGGCCTGGAAGGCAGAACTGAAGCCCAGGGCCGAGGTGCCTCCACTCAGAATCCGGAGAGTGTGGCCAATATCTAGTGTCTGGAGAGCAGGGCCGTTGTGTAAATCGTCTCAGAGAACAGGATTATTTGCAAAACCTTGAGGGCTAATGTAATGTGTTCTGCTGACTTGTTTGGTGCCTGTCATCCCATCTTTCCTTCCAGTTTCTCCCATTATGTAATGGAAATGTCTAGCTTGTGCCTGTTCTGTCGTTGTACCTTTGGGAGCAGACAACTTGTATTCTAGATTTCACAGATGAAGAGGAATTTTTGGATTTTGGACTTGGAGTTGATTTAAGACTTTTGCTATGATATGATGGGGTGAATATGTTTTACATGTGGCAGGAACATAAATCGGGGGGGCCAGTTTGTCGTACTGTGGGGGCTTGTTTGTTGCTGTGATGCTGGAAGCTATGCCACCAGTACCCGGATACCAGCAGGGTCACTTATGGCGGACAGCTTTCAGCTGAGCTTCCAGACTAAGACAGACTAGGAAGAAGGACCTGGCAGTCTACTTCTGAAAAGAATTAGCCAGTGAAAACCTTATGAATAGCAGCAGAATATTGTCTGATATAGTGCTGGAAGATAAGCCCCCAGGTTGGAAGGCACTCAAAAGGTAACTGGGGAAGAACTGCTTCCTCCAAGTAGATTTGACCTTAATGACATGCATGGAGTCAAGCTTTCGGGACCTTCATTTGCTAATGTAGCACGACTCAAAATGAGAAGAAACAGCTGCAAACATCCATTAATAATAAGAATATGGCATGTACCATGTATGAATCTGGAAAATTGGAAATCGTCAAAAATGAAATGGAATGCATAAACATTGATATCCTAGGCATTAGTGAGCTGAAATGGACTGGTATTGGCCATTTTGAATCTGACAACCATATGGTCTACTATGCCAGTAATGACAACTTGAAGAGGAATGGTGTTGCATTCATCGTCAAAAAGAACATTTCAAGATCTATCCTGACGTACAACGCTGTCAGTGATAGGATAATATCCATACGCCTACAAGGAAGACCGGTTAATACTATTATTCAAATTTATGCACCAACCACTAAGGCCAAAGATGAAGAAATTGAAGATTTTACCTACTTCTGCAGTCTGAAATTGATCAAACATGCAATGAGGATGCGTTGACAATTACTGGTGATTGGAATGTGAAAGTTGGAAACAAAGAAAAAGGATCGGTAGTTGGAAAATATGACCTTGGTGATAGAAACTATGCTGGAGATCGCATGATAGAATTTTGCAAGACCAATGACTTCTTCATTGTACATACCTTTTTTCACCATCATAAACAGCGACGATACACATGGACCTCACCAGATGGAATGCACAGGAATCGAATGGACTACAGCTATGGAAAGAGACAATGGAAAAGCTAAATATCATCAGTCAGAACAAGGCCAGGGCTGACTGCTGAACAGACCATCAATTGCTCATATGTAAGTTCAAGTTGAAACTGAAGAAAATTAGAACAAGTCCACGAGAGCCAACCTTGAGCATAACCCACCTGAATTTAGAGACCATCTCAAGAATAGATTCGACATGTTGAACACTAATGACTGAAGACCAGACAAGTTGTGGAATGACATCAAGGACATCATACCTGAAGAAAGCAAGAAGTCATTAAAAAGACAAGAAAGAAGGAAAAGACCAAAATGGATGTCAGAGAAGACTCTGAAACTTGCTCTTGAACATCAAGTAGCTAAAGCAAAAGGAAGAAATGATGAAGTAAAAGAACTGAACAGAAGATTGCAAAGGGCAGCTCTAGAAGACAAAGTAAAGAATTATAATGACAAGTGCAAAGGGCTGGAGATAGAAAACCAAAAGGGAAGAACACGCTCAGCATTCCTCAAGGGAAAGAACTGAAGAAAAATTCAAGCCTCAAGTTGCAATAGTGAAAGACTCTATGGAGAAAATATTAGACGATGCAGAAAGCATCAAAAGAAGATGGAAGGAATACACAGAGTCATTGTACCAAAAAGAATTGGTCGACATTCAGCCATTTCAAGAGGTAGCATATGATCAGGAACCGATGGTACTGAAGGAAGAAGCCCAAGCTGTACTGAAGGCATTGGTGAAAAACAAGGCTCCAGGAATTGACGGAATATCAATTGAGATGTTTCAGAAAACGGATGCAGTGCTGGAAGTGCTTACTCATCTATGCCAAGAAATTTGGAAAACAGCTACCTGGCCAACCTACTGGAAGAGATCCATATTTATGCCTATTCCCAAGAAAGGTGATCCAACCAAATGTGGAAATTATCGAACAATATCATTAATATCACAGGCAAGTAAACTTTTGCTAAAGATCATTCAAAAGTGGCAGCAGCAGTATGTCAACAGGGAACTGCCAGAAATTCAGCCTGGATTCAGAAGAAGACGAGGAACCAGGGATATCATTGTTGATGTCTGATGGATCCTGGCTGAAAGCAGAGAATACCAGGAAGATGTTTACCTGTGTTTTACTGACTACGCAAAAGCATTCACTTGGGTGGATCATTAACAATTATGGATAACACTGCGAAGAAGGGGAATTCCAGAACTCTTAATTGTGCTCATGAGGAACCTGTACTTAGACCAAGAGGCAGTTATTCGAACAAGGGGATACTGCGTGGTTTAAGTCAGGAAATGTGTGCGTCAGGGTTGCATCCTTTTACCACACCTATTCAAGGACTTGAAGCACTTACTTGTGAAGATCAAAGACCACAGCCTTCAGTATGGATTACACCTGTACATAAAGAAAACAAAAATCCTCACAACTGTACCAGTAAGTAACATCATGATAAATGGAGAAAAGATTGAACTTGTCAAGGATTTCGTTTTATTTGGATGCACAATCAACACCCATGGAAGCAGCAGTCAGGAAAACAAGACACATTACATTGGGCAAATCTGCTGCAAAAGACTTCTTTAAAGTGTTAAAAAGCAAAGATGTCACCTTAAAGACTAAGGTGCGCCTGACCCAAGCCATGGTATTTTCGATCGCATCATATGCATGCGGAAAGCTGGACAATGAATAAGAAAGACCTAAGAAGAATTGACGCCTTTGGATTGTGGTGTTGGCAAAGAATATTGAATATACCATGGACTGCCAAAAGAATGAACAAATCTGTCTTGGAAGAAATATAACCAGAAATCTCCTTAGAAGGAAGGATGACAAGATTACGTCTTACATACTTTGGACATGTAGCAGGAGGGATCAGTCCCTGGAGGAGGACATCATGCTTGGTAGAGTACAGGGTCAGCGAAAAAGAGGAAGACCCTCAGTGAGATGAATTGACATAGTGGCTGCAACAATGGGAAAAAGCATAACAACGATTGTGAGCATGGTGCAGGACCGGGCAGTGTTTTGTTCTGTGGTGCACAGAGTTGCTATGGGCCGGAACTGACTTGACGGCATCTAACAACAACAAAAACAAAGGGTGGAATGTCATGGATTGAATTGTGTCTCCCAAAAATATGCATATCAATTTGGCTAGGCCATGATTCCCATTATTGTGTGATTGTTCAACATTTTGTCGTCTGATGTGATTTTCCTATATGGTGTAAATCCTACCTCTATGATGGTAATGAGGTGGGATAGGCGGCAGTTATGTTAATGAGGCAAGACTCAATCTACAAGATTGAATTTTGCTTTGAGCCAATCTCTTTTGAGATATAAAAGAAGAGAAGCAAGCAGAGACAGGGGGACCTCATACCACCAAGAAAGCAATGCCAGGAACAGAGCGTGTCCTTTGGACCCAGGGTTCCTGCATAGACAAGCTCTCAGTCCAGGGGAAGATTGATGAGAAGGACCTTCCTCCAGAGTCGACAGAGAGAGAAAGCCTTCCCCTGGAGCTAACGCTCTGATTTTGGACTTCTAGCCTATTAGACTGTGAGAAAATAAATTTCTCTTTGTTAAAGCCATCCACTTGTGGTATTTCTGTTATAACAGCACTAGATGGCTAAGACAGACATTCAAAGTTCATGGATTGGAACACTAAATATTGTTAAAATGTCAATACTACCCAAAGCAATCTATAGATTCGACATAATCCCATCAGAATTCCAACAGCCTTTTCTACAGAAATGGAAAAGCCAAATGCAAATTTATATAGAACAGCAAGGGGCCCCAAACAGACAGAGCAATCTTGAAAAACAAAGTAGGAGGACTCATACTTCCCAACCCCAAAACATACTGTAAAGCTACAGTAATCAAAACAGTTTGGTACTACTGTCATGATTAGACATATTGACCAATGGAATAGAGTTCAGAGTCCAGAAATAAAACTATACATCTATGAACTATTAATATTCAAGAAGGGTTCTAAGTCTATCAAATGGGAAAAGAATAGTCTCCTTCTCTAATAAATGGTGATGGGACAACTGGATTCCTGCATGCAAAAAAACAAACAAACAAACAAAGCCGGGAGTTCCGGCAAAATGGCACTCTAGGCAGAGCACCACGCCGTCCCTCCGCAGCAAAGATCTGAAAAACTAAGCCAAACAGAGAATACAACAATCCTGAAACCCTAAAACATCAAATGAAGAGATAAAGAACTCAG
>NW_004444131.1:872352-879913 GCF_000243295.1 Trichechus manatus latirostris
CCTCAGAAAGCTAGAAATAGACATACCATTCGATCCAGCAATCCCACTCCTAGAAATATATTCTAGAGAAATAAGAGTCGTCACTCGAATGGCTATGTGTATTTTCACCAAAAAAAAAAAAAAAAAGGTTGAGAACTTAGAGGGTTGATATGTTGTGGGGTTGTTAACCAATGTCATAAAACAACATGTGTACATCTGTTTCATGAGAAACTATTTGTTCTGTAAGCCTTAACCTGAAGTACAATAAGAAAAGACATAAAAAATAAAAAAAAAGAAAACAAATCCGGACCTATACCTCACACCACACGTGAAAATCAACTCAAAATGGATTAAGGACCTAAACTTAAGAATTAAATCCATGAAACTCTTAGAAGAAAACAGAGGCACTACTTCCAGATATAGTATTAGACAATGGATTCTTAGACAAAACCAAAACCAAACCCACAGCTCTTGAGTCAATTCCGACTCGTAGCAACTTATAGGACAGAGTAGAATGGCTCCATAGGGTTTCCAAGGCTGGAAATCTTTATGGGGGCAAACTGCCACATCTTTCTCCCATGGAGCAGCTGGTGGGTTCAAACAGCCTAACTTTTGGTTAGCAGCTGAGTGCTTTAACCATTGTGCCACCAGGTTTCCTTAGATATGACACCAAAATCATGAGATACAAAAGACAAGACAGATAAATATGACTTCATAAAAATTAAAGATTTTTTTATTAACAAAGTGAAGAGAAAACCAACAGACTGCTAGAAAAATTTGGGAATCATGTATCTGATAAGGGCTTAATATCAAGAATATATAAAGAATTCCTACAACTTAACAACAAAAAGACAAACAACCTAATCCAAAAATGGGCAAGGGATCTGAATAAACATTTCACCCAAAGAAGATTTTTTAAAAAATGGCCAAAAAGCACAGGAAAAGTTGTCAATGTCATTAGCCACTAAACAAACAAAGAAAAAAACCCGTTGTTGTCGAGCTGAGTCAATTCTGACTCATAGCGGCCCTATAGGACAGAGTAGAACTGCCCCATAGAGTTTCCAAGGAGCGCCTGGTGGATTTGAACTGCTGACCTTTTGGTTAGCAACCATAACAGTTAACCAGTACACCATCAGGTTCTCCCGTTAGCTGTTAGGGAAATTTAAGTCAAAACTAAAATGAAATATCACTTCACCCCCACTAAGATGACTGTGATGAAAACAACAACAGATGTTGGCAAAGATATGGAAAAATTGGAACTCTCATCCATTGCTGATGAGACTGTAAAATGATGCATCCACTGTGGAAACATTTTGTAGATTCCTCAAAAAGTTAAATATAGAATAACCGTATGATCCAGCAATTCCACTCCTAGCTATATACCCAAAAGAACTGAAAGTAAGAACACAAACAGATACAGGTACACCAATGTTCACTGCAGCAGTATTCACAGTAGCCAAAAGATGTAAACAACCCAAATGTCCATCAACAAATGAATGGATAAAGAAAATGTGGTACCTGCATACAATGCAATATTATTCAACCATAAGGAGAAAAGGAGTCTTGATACATGCTACAACATAGATGGACCTTGAATACATTATGCTGAGTGAAATCAGTCAGTCAAAAAGGGACAGATATTATGATCTCACTTATGTGAAATATCTAGAATAGACAATTGTATAGAGACCAAAGTTTATTAGTGGTTACCATGTGTGTGATCGGGAAAAGAGGAAGTCATTGCTTAGGGAGTACTGAGCTTCTGTTAAGGGTAAAGGAAAAATTTGGAAATGGAATGTGGTGATGGTTGAATAACATAATGAATATAATCAATGTCACTGAATTGTACATGTAAAAAAATAGTGAAATGGCAAATGTTTTGTTATACGTGTATTTACCACAATTTAAAAAATGGAAAAAAATTCAATGAATGGAAAAGAGTTACAAATATGGTAGGTATTAATTCAACTATATCAAAAATCACTTTAAATGTGAATAATCTAAATATACCAATTAAAAGACAGAGACTCTAAGAGTGGATAAAAAAACAAGACCCAACTGTATGTTGTCTATAAGAAACTCACTGTGAAGATACAGATAGACTAAAAGGATGGAGAAAGATATGCCATGCTGACACTAATCAAAAAGCTGGAGTATCTATATTAATTTCAGACAAAGTAAATGTCATGGATTGAATTGTGTCCCCCCAAAATATCTGTCAATTTGGCTGGGTCATGATTCCCAGTATTGTATGATTGTGTACCATTTTGTAATCTGATGTGATTTCCTTATGTGTTGTAAACTCTATCACTATGATGTAATAAGATGGATTCGCAGCAGTTATACTGATGAGGTCTACAAGATTAGATAGTGTCTTAAACCAATCTCTTCTGAGATATGAAAGAGGAAGCGAGCAGAGAGACATGGGAACCTCATACCACCAAGAAAGCAGTGCCAGGACTTTGGACCTGAGGTTCCTGTGCTGAGATGCTTCCAGAACAAGTGAAGACTGATGACAAAGACCTTCCTTCAGAGCCAACAGAGAAAGTCTTCCCCTGGAGCTGACACCCTGAATTTGGACTTGTAACCTACTAGACTGTGAGAGAATAAATTTCTCTTTGTTGAAGCCATCTACTTGTGGTATTTCTGTTATAACAGCACTAAATGACTAAGACAGTAGACTTTAGAGCAAAGAAAATTAACAGGGATAAAGAGGGGCATAACAGACTGGTAAGGGGTGAATTCTCCAAGAAGACATAACAATCTTTAACATGTATGCACCTGACAACAGAGCATCGAAACCCATGAGGCAAAAACTGATAGAAGTGCAAGGAGAAATAGACAAATCCATTATTGTAGGTGGAGATTTCAACACCACTTTATTGGTAATTGACAGATCCAGCAGGCAGAAAATCAGTAAGGATATAGATGCACTTAACAGCACCATCAATGAAGTGTATCTAATTGACATTTTTAGAATACTTTATCCAACATGAGCAGAATACACATTCTCTTCAAACTTCCATGGAACATTTACTAAGATAAACTACATTATGAGCCATAAAACACACCTTAACAAATTTTAAAATAAGAAAGTATACAATGTATGCTCTCAGACCACAGGAAGTTAATAGAGAAAAATCAACAACGCAAAGGCTGTTTTTTTTTTTTTTTTAAAGATGAATAAAATTGATAAACATCTAGCACTAGTATCAGACGTGAAAGATCCCAGGGACATTTAAAGGTTAAAAATTAAGTGACATTCAATATTCATGGATAGCAAGACTCAATATTGTTAAGATGTCAGTTCTTCCCAACTTGATCTATAGATTCAATGCAATCTTGATTGAAATCCCAGTAAGTTATTTTCTGGATATCAATAAATATATTCTAAAGTTTACATAGAAAGGAAAAAGATCCAGAATACCCAACACAGTACTGAAAACTGGAAGCAACCAAGATCTCCTTCAATAAGAGAATGGATAAACAAACTGGTACAGCCATACAATGGAATATTATTCAGCAGTAAAAAGAAATGAGCTATCAAGCCTTGAAAAGACATGAAGGAAGCTTACATACATATTGCTAATTGAAAGAAGCTAGTCTGAAAAGGCTACGTACTTATGATTCAACTATATGACATTCTGGAAAAGGAAAACTATAGAGAAAATAATAAATCAGTGGTTGCCAGGAGTTCTGTGGGAAGAGTGGAGGAGGGATGAACAGATGGAACACAGGGAATTTTTACGGCAGTGAAACTATTCTGTATGATATAGTAACGGTGGACATATGACATTACGCATTTGTCAAAATCCATAGAACTATACGAAACCAAGAGTGAACCTTAATGTAAACTATGGACTTTAAACCAAAAAAACTAAACCCTTATGGACTTTAGTTAATAATAATGTATCAATGTTGGTTCATTAATTGTAACAAATATACTGCACTAATGCAAGGTTTTAATAATAGTGGAAACTGTGTGAAGGGGTTTGGGAGTATATAGGAATGCGCTGTACTATATGCTCAATTTTTCTGTAAATCTAAAACTGTTAAAAAAATAAAGCCAATTAATTTTAAAAGAATTAAAGAAGTATACAATATAATATTTCTATAAAGTTTAAAATTAAGTTAATAATATATTCATATTGTTTAATAGTTATATATTAATAGACATAAATATGAGTATATATCTGTATATATGTATATGTTAATATATATATCTTTAAAGAAAAGCAAGGAAATAAAGGGAGGAAATTCAAATTGTGGTTGCCACCGGGCAGGAGGAGAGAATCAGGGAGGTGCACATTATACTTTTATTAGTTTTCCATTGCCGCATAACAAATTACTACAAGCATAGTGACTTAAAACAACACCCATTCAGTAACTCACAATTCTGTAGGCCAGAAGTCTAGCACAGTGTGGCCGTGTTCTCTGCTCTGGGTATCACAAGTCAGAAATCAAGGTGTCAGCTGAGTTCTTGCCTGAAAGCGCTGGAGAAAAATTCTTCCAAACTCATTCTTCTTATTGACAGAATTCAGTTTCTTGTGGTTATAGGGCTGAAATTCCCTTCCTTGCTTACTTTCAGTCAGTGACATCTCTCAACTATTAGAGACAATCTGCATCCTTTAACACATGGTCCCCTCCAACTTCAAGTTAGCAACAGTATTTTGAAATCTTCTTGTGCTTCGAATATCTGACTTCTTCACTTTCAAAGGGTCCAGTTTTAGGTTAGGACAGTCCACGTAACCAGTCTATCTTAAAGTCAACTGATTAGGAACCTTAATTTCATCTGCAAAATTCTTTTTTCCATGTAACTTAACATAATCACAGGAACACCACCAAGGCATGGAGATCATGGAGCCCATCTTAGAATTCTGTCTACCACACCAGTCTATTGGTAAAGTTGTTGTTGTTGTTATTTTCAGGTTGTATAATGAGTTCCCAGATGTTAGTTTTCCTATAATCTTTAAATGCTTCCTAAATATTAGTCATATTAGTTTGTGTAAAATATTTTATAATTAAAATAAATTTGAAATTTCCCATACAAATAAAAGGCATCATTGTCTGTATTTAATGCTATCATTTTTTACCCTGATGAATCATTAACTTCCTACTGAAAGTCAGGCATTTTGATGGTCATAGGAACATCCTCACTTTCTAGTTGTTCATAGGTACTGTTGAAAAGATACTTACAACTTCCAGGAAACACGCGCTATAGTCAGAAGCACCACGCCTTCCCTCCACAGCAAAGATCAGAAAAAATAAGTCAAACAAAGTCACAAATCAATCCTGAAACTCTAAGCATCAAACGAACAGATAAAGAACTCAGCCAAGCACCAAATGGAATAAGAAACTGACTGAGAACAGAGAGCAAGGAGTGACACATGCAGAGGTCCCCTATGAGCTACTGCAGCACGCAGCAGTCTGCCATCTTGGACTCCTATCGGAGATCATCGTACAGGGTGTATGAGAAAGCAGCTTCACAGAGCTTCCAGCAGAAGACACAAAAACCAGTAACCAGTGATAAAGGCTTTCCCACCCCCCACCCTTCTTCACCCCCGCTTAGCCTCCTCTGCTTTCTGCAGCCACAGTCTCTTGGATGGGAAGCACCCTGAGGTCGCTTGGATTCCACCCATCCCTCACTGGCTGGCTCCCTGAGTGCCTTTTGTGGGCTGCTGGTGTTGCTTTTTTCTGCTTCTTTAGATTTCTTTCTTGCCTCTCACCCCCTCCGCCTCCTTTCTCTCAAATACCTGGCTCTGTGCGCCATCTTTGCTTTTTCTTGAAAGGCTGCGAAACACCAATTGAAGGTGAAACTGCTTCCCGGCCCGTGCCACCATGCTGGTAGGACTCCTGGGGCTTTATTGTTTGTTTGTTTGCTCTGATTTGTTCTGTTTTGATTTGTTTGTTTGTTTTCTTTTTCTTTTCTCAGTTTGGGAGCCCCTTCTAGCCAGGCAGCACAGTGCAGCCTGGAAGCTACTCCCTTACTCTACGCAGACGCACAGGGACATCCCTGGGGGCATTTCTTTTTCTTGTTTTTTTTTTTTTGTTTGTTTCTTTGTTTTGTTTTCTTCTCTCTCTTATTTCCTGTTTGTCTTCTTCATTTCCAGTTTCTCAATTTATTCATTTCTTCTTTTACCCTTTTTCATTTTTTTGTTTTTGTTTTTCCTTGTTTCTCAGTCTCTCATCTCTCCACTCCAACAGCAAGCTCCCTTAGCATTCTTTTTTGTTTGTGTGTATGTTTTTGGCCCCTGTTCCTCTTTCCTCTTTCCCATACCCATCTTAGCTCCACACATCACAATCTACCCCCTTCTTCCTGCTTACCTGTACCATGCTCTGAACATCACACTCCCAAGCAGCACAGACAAGGCCTACTGGAACCTGTCCTGCACTGATTCCTGGTCTGCACTGTCAGCCCTGGTACATGTCCCAAACACCCCATCCCAGCAACTCCCCTTCAGCTGGACTTACCCGGCTGTACCACCTGAGTGACTGACCCTGCCTATTGGAGAAGGAGGTGAAAATATCATGTCCACAGATGAGCAAACAACAAAGAACACACAGCCTGCCTGCTCAGACATAACCAAATAAAACAGAAAAGCAGGATGAACAAACAAATCTACAATCAATAAATGAGGAAAATAAATACTGAATGTCCCAAAGACAGCAGACAATATCAAAACATTTACAAAAACAAGACAGGATGGTTCCAGTAGATGTCCAAAATAAAACACCAGATGACCTTCCAGTAGAAGAAAAGGCACTAATATTCAGAATTATCCAAGAGTTTAAGCAAAAAGCAGACAAAAATGAGGAAAAAATAGACAAATTCATGGAAAAGGCAGAAAAATCATGGAAAATACAGACAAAAAAATGGAAGAATTCAAGAAAATAATACAGGAACAAAATGCTAAAATAAATTCAAAACTAGAAACCATACAAAAACAGCAATTAGAAATCCAAAAGATAAACAGCAAGATATCAGAAATGGACAGTCATAGAAGGGCTGAGGAGCAGGTTTGAAACTATGGAAGATAGGATCAGCGAAATTTGAAGACAAACACCTGGATACAACTCTGAGGAAAAATCAGAAAAAGGAACAAAGAAAAATGAAGAAACCCTGAGAATTATGTGGGATATAATCAAAAGCAAAAATCTGCAGTGATCAGAGTTCCAGAATGGGGGAGAAAACAGAAAACACATTGAAGAATCGTTGATAGAAAACTTCCCCAATATCATTGAAGATGAAAAGTTGACCATCCAAGAAGCTCAATGAACCCCATATAGGATAGACCCCAAAAGAAAATCACCAAGGCATATCATAATCACCCTCGTTAAAGCCAAAGAAAAACAAAAATCCTGAGAGCAGCTTGAGAAAAACAAAGTCACATACAGAGGAGAAACAATAAGACTAAGCTCAGATTATTTGGCAGAAACCATGCAGGCAAGAAGGCAATGGAATGACATATATAAAACCTTGAAAGAAAAAAATTGCCAGCCAAAAATAATATACCCTGCAAAACTCTCATTCAAATATGATGGTGAAATTAGGTCATTTCCAGATAAACAGAAATTAAGGGAC
>NW_004444131.1:881619-896194 GCF_000243295.1 Trichechus manatus latirostris
AAAAGAATTATCTATGTGAGGTCAAATTGACAACAGCAACTCAAAAGGTTTGATGGGAAGCCTAGGGGGCAGTGAGTTGAAGATAATAGTGATAGAATAATTTGGAAAAGGATAGTGAGAATAGCAGCACAATGGGAACAATGCAATTGATGTGACTGAATTGTCCATGTAGAAATTTTTGAAATGACATAACTTTGGCTGTGTATATTTTCATTAAAAAAAAGGTCCTTCAAGGTCGAAAAGGAGAGTTTTGACATGTCATGGAGTTGTTAACCAATGTCATAAAACAATATGTGTACTGACTGTTTAATGAGAAACTATTTGTTCTGTAAACCTTAATCTAAAGTACAATTTAAAAAATGAAAAGAAAAAAGATGCTTATAAATACTTATAAATGATCATAATTCAATGACCATTCAAAGGGAAACTGTGCGAATATGTTTCAATTGTGCCTCTATCTCAGACATTAAGAGAGTCAAGAAGAAAGAACTAACAGATATTCAGTTATCATAGGGAGAGAGGCTTCCTAGGAACATGCATATACATTATTTCATAAAAACTTAATTTTCTTATCAATCTATGACCTTAAGTCTATTATTGCCATAAGTCACATAACAAGTGGTAAAAACTAATTCACACCTATTTTTTTAATACCAAGGCTCATGCCCTCCCTGATTGCTTAATTAGCTACAGCACAAAATTCTGGGGTATGACTCAGATAGACCTCTGGTGGCCTGTCTTGGCTCATGTGCACAACCATGAATGTCAGCAGGGCAACCAGATAACAGCTCAGTTAAGTCTAACTAGATTCTAGATCTCCAGTGTCTACATTGTTAGCTGCTAGCCATAGGTGGCTATTTAAATTTAAACTGTTGCTCAGTATCTATATATGGCTAGTGATTTCTGTATTGAACAGCACAGATATAGGAAATTTTCATCTTTCCAGAAAGTTCAGTTGGATGGCACTGAACTGGTATGAGTGAAGTTCCCCAGAGGAATCAGAAAATATAGGCTAGGTAACTATAATCAGTAGAGAAAAACTATATAAATCATCACCAAGTTTTGGTACTCTGCTTTTTCAAAAAGAATCAGGTAGTTCAGCCTCATGGCCAAGGGAAAGTAGTCATACAAACTGCCCTATTTGTAGTTAGAATCAAATGCAATATATGAAAGTTATATAAAGTCCAAAAATAAATTATAACACTTAAAAATGCCTTTGGTTTCCAGAGATTACTGCCCTTCATTAACAATAAACATTTATCAAATTGAACAAATTCATGTTTAACTTCTAGTAAGAATCTAACAAGATTTTATTGCATCTATTATATTTTTTATAGATAATAGCATAGAAAACACTTCAAGAAGTACTCTGGAAGACATTCTAAGAAGCATGGACATCCAAGTTGGAGAAGAAATTTTAAATGAATTTTTTATAACACCCTCAGAACAAACCAACATCGCTGGTAAGCGAACAATCGTTCAAGGTTTCAGTTATAACTTTCCAAAAAGTTTAATATAAAATTTAAACTTAATAGCAATAATCTACCACAATTAAATCATAATGATCTATAATTCCTATACCTACTTTTAATTAAAATAGTAATTACTGATATTGAACAATAAGCTAAATTAAGGTATTTTGGGTATCAAATAGAGAAGGCTTTGTATAAAATTTTATAGTAAACAACATTTGGATGTGTTTTCTGTGTCTATATTTTCTTCTGAGTGGACACATGACTTTAAAGTAGGCACAGTAGAAAGACCACATAGAATTCCATTTCTGCACTTTACTAAAATGACATTGACCTATCACCTATATGTATCAGCTATGTGTGTCACCTATGTGTATCGTTGACTTATCACCTATGTGTACAGCAAGTAGAGCCCAGAGGGAAGTTTCCTGTTTTACATATGCCATGATGAAAGGGGTTTTCTAACTCAAAATGGCAGGCTGAATATGTCTTTATCTCACTGACCCCAGACACCCATTAAAATTAAAATAAAGACATGAAAGGGGAAACGACCTCATAATAGCAGTGAAAATGGGAGAGGGGTATTCAGTGCCTATGAGCATTACTCAGAGTTCTGGAAGATAGAAGATGGACCAGAGCATTTTGATAAATGAAATAGAGTAAAGAAAACCCGAACCTACAGAGTGTGGGTTGCATGGGAGATGGGGAATTGTACAGTAGGAACCCAGAAAGACTGTGGGTAAAGGAGTGGGAAAAAAAAAATCAGCAAGAGCTCAAAACGTGAAGGGCTGGAAATCTGTCTATGCAAACACTCTGATGACCATCTCTTTTCTCCCGTTTACTTCCAAGACTCCACCATGTGAAGAGCTGTGGGCAACCAGGCACTTACGCGCAGGCAAAATAAAAGCCAAATCCTCCCCCTCAAAAAAACCCATTGCCTTCGAGTTGATTATGACTCATAGTGACCGTACAAGACAGAGCAGAACTGCCCCATAACAGTTCCAAGGAGCAGCTGGTGGATTCAAACTACCAACCTTTTGGTTAGCGGGCAAGCTCTTAACTACTATGCCACCGGGGCAATTACCCATAGGCAGAACCAAAAACAAAACATCAAAACCTCTTCTCTAAAGAAACCAAACTGATATGAAGAAATTAAATATTGCTAGAATAACTTTCAGAATCCCTGAATAACGTCCTCCCCATTTTGCCATTTGAAGGCCTTCACCATAAGAGGATAGAGTCCAGTCAGCAAATCTCACCCACATATACATATATATATATATATATATATATATAGCCCACAGGCTCATATTCATCAATTATCTGTTAAGCTCCTACCATAGGTTAGGCATTTTTCTAGTTTCTAGGAATATAGCAATCAACAAAACACAAACCCCTCTTGCTTTTGTGGAGCTTACTTTTTAGACAGAAAATGGAGGGGTGAGATGAAAATAAACACTTCAGCAAATCAAGATGTGCTATGTCAGTTGGTAACAAATACTAAAAGGAGCAATGACTCATGATAAAGGAGATGAGAGTGTGGAGGTGTTAATTTATATAACATACAAGAAGGGCCTCTCTGCTGAGGCTTGAAGTGAGAGAGAAAACTGTGTAAAGATACGGGGAAGAGTCTTCCAGGCAGAAGGAACAGCAAGTACGAAGTTCTTGAATTAGGAATGCATGTTCAAAGAACAGCAGGAAGGCCAGTGTGGCTCAGTGAATGAAAGAGAGAGTGACATGAGAATAAATCAGGAAAGCCCAGAATTAGATACCTTTACTGGCGAATTCTAGCCAATGTTCAATGAAGAATTAATATTGATCCTGCTCCTCAAACCTCCAACCTCCTTTCCTATCCTTGCTCTCAGATAACCACACAGCTCACTTCTGCCCTTCCCACCAGCACATCTACCCTGCATGTGGGCCTGTATACTTTGTACGTCCTCCTGTTAGTATGAGTTAACCGTGCTCCAACCTAAGGCCATCCACTCTACTTATGTACTAGATTCTATTCCCTCTTACCTACTCAAGGGCACCATGCCAGCAATCCCCCCCTTCCCTCCTGCATTGTGATTTTTGTACTCCACTGCGGTATTCTCAGTAGCACACAAACACGCTGTAATTTCTCTCATCTTAAAGGAAAAAGGACAAACCCTATCTTAATTCTACTTTCCCTCCAGTACAGCAACACATTCTGTCTCCAATCCCTTTTATCTCATTTTCTCTTGAAATTAATCCAATCTGGCATTTACTCCCAGAACAATAAAAAACTACAACAAACCATATGTTCTTGACAAGTCACCCATGACCCTCACATTGCTAAATACTAATGGTCAATGCTCTGTACTCGTATTACTTGACCAGCAGCATTTGACATGAGTTTTTTTCATAATTTGTATTTTATTGGTTGTTTTGAGGATCAGTACAGAGATATTATGAACAATTTGTACACAATTCCTAATGTGTGGACCAAAAATCTAACAAGCCATGTAGTTATAATTCTTTTCTAAACATCAGTGACTTTTCATTTTTAAATTTGGAGGCAAATTTTCCTTAAGAGAATATCAAGTACAAATATCTTCAATTATTGATAAACTGTTAGAAGTCCCACTAATTCACAATATTACACACAGTACACATACAAATTTTTAACCTTTCACAGCACATAACAAAGTTACTACGAAAACTGGACTCCCTTGAGCAAAGATGTTACAGAACGCACAGTGCTGACAAGGACAGCCACGATGAGAGAGTGATTTTCTTTAAGAAACAATTTTACCAAAAAACAACATGGAAATAGAAGTTATTTAAAATGTTCAAGACATATAAATGCATTACCGTGACTCCACATTGCCATTTAGTATGCTTTGTGTTATGGGATATAAAAACTGCCCCACCTCACCTATGGAATGTTTCATTAACCCCCTAAGACAGTCAATGCCTCCCACAATTCAACATCTCACTTTTTTCTGGTTGTACCAAAAAATAAACAACCAGCAAATGATTTCACCTCTTAAAAAAAAGCATTTACACTTAAAAAACGGGATGAGATGGAATTTCCTCCTTAAAAATGTTTCTAGGGCTACTAAAAAACCTGCATTTAAAAATACTTGATAAAAATATTCCTCTGGATTGTACTAGAAGGTAGATACAGGCGGATCACTGATAAGATGTGGCGTTATTGTTGTTAGGTGCTGGTTGTTAGGTGTCGTCAGTTCCAACTCATAGCAACCCTGTGTACAACAGAACAAAACACTGCCCGGTCCTTCGCTATCCTCATGATTGTTGTTATCCTTGAGCCCATTGTTGCAGCCACTGTGTCAATTCATCTCGTTGAGGGTCTTCCTCTTTTACATCGATCCTCTACTTTAACCAAGCATGATGTCCTTCTCCAGGGACTGGTCCCTCCTGATAACATGTCCAAAGCACATGAGATGAAGTCTCGTCATCCTCCCTTTTAAGGAGCATTCTGGCTGTACTTCTTCTAAGACAGATTTGTTCTTTCTTCTGGCAGTCCATGATATATTCAATATTCTTTGCCAACACCATAATTCAAAGGCATCAATTCTACTTCTATCTTCCTTATTCATTGTCCAGTTTTCACATGCATATGTGGCAATTGAAAATACCATGGCTTGGATCAGGTGCACCTTAGTCCCCAAAGGATATTTTTGCTTTTTAACACTTTAAAGAGGTCTTTCACAGAAGATTTGCCCAATGCAACACATTGTTTGATTTCTTGACTGCTGCTTCCATGGGCATTGATTGGGAATCTAAGTAAAATGAAATCCTTGACAACTTCAATCTTTTCTCTGTTTATCACGATGTTGCTTATTGGTCCAGTTCTGAGGATTTTTGTTTTCTTTATGTTGAGGTGTAATCCATACTGAAGGCTTTGATCTTCATCAGTAAGTGCTTCAAGTCCCCTTCACTTTCAGCAAGCAAGATTGTGTCATCAGCATAATGCAGGTTGTTAATGAGTCTTCCTCCAATTCTGATGCCATGTTCTTCCGCATATAGTCCAACGTCTCAGATTACTTGCTCAGCATACAGACTGAATAAGCATGGTGAAAGGATAAAACCCTGATACACACTTTTCCTTATTTTAAACCACAAACTATCCCCTTGTTCTGTTCCAATGACTGCCTCTTGGTCTATGTACAGGTTGCACTTTAGCACAATTAAGTATTCTAGTAGACATGGTAAAACCAAACCCATTGCCATGGAGTTGATTCCAACTCATTGCAACCTTATACGACAGAGTAGAACTGCCCCATAGAGTTTCCAAGGAGAGGCTGGTGGATTCCAACTGCCAACCTTTTTGTTAACAGCCGAGTTCTTAACCACTGCACCACCAGGGCTCCAGTAGACATGGTAGAGGAACATTAATCAGGCTTGGCTTCTTTCTCTCCTGTTCCATCAGAGACTGGACTCTGCTCGTTTTTAGTTTCTCCATTTTCTGCAGGTAAATCTATTGTTCTGTGGTTGGCCACTTTAGCCTGTCATCCCTTTGAGCTCCTTTTACCTTTTATTTACACTTTTTTGTCTGAAGATCTATCGTTTCCTGGGCTTCGTTTCCCCTTTTGCAGCAGCAGGCTTAGCTGACAACCTCGCGGATCTCCTCTTGTGTTCTTTCTTTACTGTCCCTTAGGCCAAGCCGACCTTCGCCTTGGGCATCTTGGCGGCGGGGAGGGCACGGGCCGGGTGCTTGCAGACTGCCGCGCTGACCGCCACTGAGAAGCTGGGCTGCCTGGCCACTGCAGCTCCGCCAGCCTCCGGACCTGCTGGACCTGCCTTGACCTGATTGATTACACCCTCCTGCTTAAAGTTTCCTTGGCATCCAGGGTATCACTTTCTCTTGGGCTTCCTCCTACCTCATAAGCCACTCCTTCTCAGTTTCTTTTCCTAATTATTACTCATTCCTCCTGGTTTTCAAATCTCTAAACAATGGAATGCCCCAGGACCTCTTTTTTTTTATTCGTTTTATCATTTACTTCCTGTCTTAGACATCTAGTGCTGCTATAACAGAAATACCACAAGTGGATGGCTTTAACAAAGAGATATTTATTCTCTCACAGTCTAGTAGGCTAGAAGTCCAAATTCAGGACGTTAGCTCTCTCTGTCAGTTCTGGAGGAAGGTTTGTGTCAATTTTCCCTTGGTCTAGGACCTTCTCTGTGCAGGAACCTCAGGTCCAAAGGACACGCTCTGCTCCCAGCACTGCTTTCTTGGTGGTGTGAAGTCCCCATGTCTGTCTTCTCGCTTTTCTCTTTTATATCTCAAAAGAGATTGGCTTAAGACACTATCTAATCTTATAGACCTCATCAGTATAACTGCCACTAATCCATTTTATTACATCATAGTGATAGCATTTACAAAACGTAGGGAAATCACATCAGATGATAAAGTGGTAGACAATCATACAATACTGGGAATCATGACCTAGCTACTAGCCAAGCTGACAAATATTTTGGGGGGACACAATTCAATCCATAACACTTCCTGTACAATTTCATTAAGTCTTATGGCGCTGTCTTAGTCATCTAGTGCTGCCATAACAGAAATACCACAAGTGGATGGTTTTAACTAAGAGAAGTTTATTTCCTCATAGTCAAGGTAGGCTAAAAGTCCAAATTCAGGGCATCAGCTCCAGGGGAAGGCTTTTTCTCTCTGTCGGCCTTCTTTTCTTCAGTGTTCCCCCAGAATAGGAGCTTCTCTGCACAGGGACCCAGGTCCAAAGGACGCGCTCTGCTCCCGGCACTGCTTTCTTGATGGTATGAGGTCCCCCGTCTCACTGCTCACTTCTGTTTTTTATATCTCAAGAGATTGCCTCAGGACACAATCCAGTCTTGTAGATCAGGTCCTGCCTTACTAACCAACTGCCACCCATCCTGCCTCATTAACATCATAGAGGCAGGTTTACAACATACAGGAAAATCACACAGTACCAAGAATCATGGCCCCGCCAAATTGATACACACATTTTTGGAGGGACATAATTCAATCCACGACAGGCACTAAACACCATCTATATGCTAATGCTTTTAAATTTATATCTCCAAGTACGTTCTTTCTCCTGAACTCTAAAATCCTACATCTTTTGCTTCAAATCATCCAGTGTCCCCAAATCCTGAAAATCACCCACAAATCTCTAGACAGTTTGATGCCTGACTACATCTTTGACCTTATTTCCTAACTCTCTACCCCTTGATCACTGTGCTCCAACTTTATTTTGTATTAAACTTAATAGACAAAATCCACATAATTTTCCAAACATAATTTAGCCCTGGGTTTCTGTATCTTTTATCTCTATAGAAACTGACATAGAAAATATATCAAGCGTTGCTCTAGAAGCTTTTGTATATGTGAAGATGCCCAATGCAAAAATTTAAATATGCTACACTAAGATGAAGTTATTTTGTAGGTAGTCTCTATTTGCTTTCAGTTGAACTCGATATTAATAGAAATATCATGTAGGCTTTATTTTCACATTCTTTTGCTTCCCTTTGATTTATGACCTAAATGAGTACAAGATCTGTATTTATTCATTCAACAAATATTTACTGAGTGCCTACTATGTGCCAACAGACCCCGTGCTAGGTGTTAGGGTCGCAATGGTAAGTTAAAGCACACTCAGTCTGTCCTCATGCAGCATGCAGTCTAGAAGAGGAAACAGACATCGATGAAATAATTATCCAAATTCATCTCTAAATAAGCTCCATTAAATGGCATGAAGGAAAAAATCAGCTCTATGTGAATATTTAACAGATGGGCATGATCTACTTTAAGGTATCATTCTCAAGGAATTATTGAGGCAGTAGCTTTAAAATGATAGTTTTGAAGGATGAGGAGTTAACTAGGTGAATTACAGGGTAGGGACAGAGAAAAATATTCCCAGCTGTGGGAAATGTATAAGCAACGGCCCACACTGGGGGCCTGAGGGTCAGAGGTACCACCCACTCCATGTAGCCACCCACGACAGAGGCCTGAGAAGTAGAGGTACCCCCCAATCCCTCCAGCCAACAACACTGGGCACCCAAGGACAGGCTGCACTACCCCTCACTACACTCTCTAGTGGACAGGGGCATGCCCTCCATCTAGGCACCCAGAGGAAGCCGAAAGCCCCCTGCCTTGCCACACACATCGCCTCTCACTGCAACAAGACATCTGTGCCTTCTCGGAACGCCCCATGCAGCCCTGCCCACTTAGGACCGTAGGTGAGTCTTGGCACCACACACTTGGAGACTGATGATCTGGGCATCTGCACGCTGACCAACCAGTAAGTGGTGGAGGACACACACAACAACCAACCCAATGACCAGGGAGAACAGCCCCTGTACCCATGGCCAGGTGACCAGCAGGACAGATTCATCACTTCACCAAAAACTTTGCCTACTTCTTCAGCACCCCCACAAGAACAGTGAACAGACTCATGGCCTCACACACATAGTAGCTGCTCCATCCACTTGGACAGAGGTGGTGAGAGCTTCAACAATGCCAACGACCAGAGTAAAACACATGGCCAACCTACTTGGACATATCAAAACAAACAAACAAAAATTCAGTATGCAGTAAACAGAAATACAATAAATAAGTAAATAGATACAATAGTTTATTGATGCCTCAGAGACAACAGTCAAAATCAAATCACATAAAGAAGCAGATGGCTCCAGCAAGTGGCCAAAAAAAAAAAAAAAAAAAATGGTAGAAGGGAAGTCAGTGGAACTACTTGATATGGATTTCCAGAGACTAATACTTAGAGCTCTCCATGATATCAAGAAGGAGATCAGGCAAAACACAGACCAAATCAAGGGACACAGAGACAAACCAGTAGAAGAATTCAGGAAACAATACAAGAACAAAATGACAGAATAGACTGGCTGCTAGAAACCATGCAAAAAGAGCAACCAGAAATCCAAAAGACTAACAATAAAATTTCAAAATTAGACAACTCAATAGAAGGTCATAGGAGCAGAATTGAGACAATGAAAGTCAGAATTAGTGAGATTGAGGATAAATACTTTGACCTCAATTTTTAGGAAAAATCAGAAAAAAGGATGAAGAAAAATGAAGAAAGCCTAAGAATTATGTGGGATACCATCAAGAGGAAAACCTACAAGTGATTGGAATGGGGAAATAATGGAAAACATAGACAGAATTGTAGATTTACTGGCAGAAAACTTCCCTAATATCATTAAAGACAAGAAGATCTCTATCCAAGAAGCTCAACAAACTTCATATAGAATAGACCCCAAAAGAAAGCCACCAAGACATATTATAATCAAACCTGCCAAAACCAAAGACAAAGAATCCTGACAGCAGCTAATGATAAATGAAAAGTCACCTAAAAAAGAACCAGTAAGACTAAACTCTGATTACTCAGCAGAAACCATGCAGGCAAGAAGACAATGCTATGACATATATAAAGCCTTGAAGGAAAAAAACTGCCAGCCAAGAATTATATATCCAGCAATATTATCTCTCAAATAGGATGGCAAAATTAGATTATTTCCAGATAAACAGAAATTAAGGGAATTTGTAAAAACCAGAACAAAATTACAAGAAATATTAAAGGGAATCCTCCAGTTAGAGAACCAACAACATCAGACAAAAATCCAAGACTAGGACACAGGACAGATCAATGAGATACCAACCAGATATGGAATTAAAAAAAACAAAACAGAGCTAAAAGACTGAAAATAGAGAACCAGAAATGTCAATATGTAAACGATGAGAATGTCAAAACAAAAAGGAGGAAATAAATGATGTAGTCATAGAACTTCCATATAGAGAGGAAGTCAAGGCAATATCAAAAAGTAAAAGACTGGTTTAAACTTAGAAAGATAAAGGAAAATTTCAAGTTAACCACAAAGGAAGCTAACAAACCTACCCATCAAAATAAAAAAAGAAGAAAAACATAAAGATTCAGTAAACATAAAATCAGTAATAACAAAAGAGATGAAAATAAAATACATAAACAAAAGGAAAGCACAGAAAATTAACAAAACAAAGAAATTGTCAACACCATACACACAAACAAAATACAACAAAATGACAGCAGTAAACTCATACCTGTGAATAATTACATTGGATGAAAATGGCCTAAATGCACCAGTAAAGAGACAGAGTGAAAAAATGGATTAAGAAATAGGATCCATCTGTATGCTGTCTACAAAAGACACACCTTAGGGGCTTCCGGGCAACATGGCACTATAGACAGAAACATCATGCCATCCCTCCACAGCAAAGATCTGAAAAACTAAAGTCAGAGTCATACGTCAATCCTGAAACCCTAAGCATAAAATGAAGAGATAAAGAATTCAGCCAAACACTGACTGGAATAAGAAACTGACTGCGAACAGAGAGCGAGGAGAGATACATGCAGAGGTCTCCTATCAGCTACTGCAGCACAGATCTGCCATCTTGGACTCTGTCTTAGTCATCTAGTGCTGCCATAACAGAAATACCACAAGTGGATGGTTTTAACGAAGAGAAGATTATTTCCTCACAGTCAAAGTAGGCTAAAAGTCCAAATTCTGGGCATCAGCTCCAAGGGAAGGCTTTTTCTCTCTCTGTCAGCCTTCTCATCAATGTTTCCCCAGACTAGGTGCTTGTCAGTGCAGGGATCCCAGTCCAGAGGACACACTCTGCTCCCGGCACTGCTTTCTTGATGGTATGAGGTCCCCCTGTCTCACTGCTCACTTCTGTCTTTTATATCTCAAGAGATTGCCTCAGGACACAATCCAGTCTTGTAGATCCAGTCCTGCGTTACTAACACAACTGCCGCCCATCCTCCCTCATTAACATCATAAAGGCAGGTTTACAACATACAGGAAAATCACACAGTACCAGGAATCATGGCCTAGCCAAATTGATACACACATTTTTGGGGGGACATAATTCAAACCATGACAGACTCCTATAAGAGACCAGCAAACTAGGGGTACAAGAAAGCAGCTTCATGGAGTTTCCAGCAGGAGACAGAACAACTTATAACCAGTGATATACACTTTCCCACCCCCCTTCTTCACCCCTACTCAGCCTCCTCTGCTTCCTGCGGCCACAGTTTCTTGGCCGGGAAGCACCAGCTTCACCCCGGTGTTGCTTGGTTTCCACCTGCCCTCAATGGCTGGCTCCCTGATTGCCATTTGTTGGCTGCTGGTGTTGCTTTTCTCTGCTTCTTTAGATTTCTTCCTTACCTCTCAGCACCTCAGCCTCCTTTATCTCAAATACCTGGCTCTGTGTGCCATCTTTGCTTCTTCCTGAAAGGCTGCGAAACACCACTCGACTGTGAAACTGCTTCCTGGCCCGTGCTGCCATGCTGGTGGGACCCTCAGGGCTTTTTTTTTTTATTTTTGGCTGTTTGTTCTATTTTGATTTTTTTATTTGTTTTTCTTTTCTTGGCTTGGGAGCCCCTTCTAGCCAAGCAGTATCATGCAGCTTGGGAGCTACTCCCTCTCCCTTACTCTGCGCAGACACACAGACATTCCTGGGAGCATTTATTTTTTCATGTTTTTGTTTCTTTGTTTTGTTTTCTTCTCTTTTTCCCTTTTTGTCTTTTTTCATTTCCAGTTTCTCATCTCTCTATACTTACCTTCTCTTCCAGTCTTCTGCATACCTGGCACTGTGACACCTATACTTCACAGCCTGGGAGCAACTTCCCCAGTCCTAGCAGCTGCACGGGTGGGATCCCTGGACACTTTTCTTTCTTTTTTTCCTCTAATATTTATTTTTTTCTTTTCCCCTTTTTCTTTTTGTTTTTCTCCGTTTCTCAGTCTCTCATCTCTCCATTCCAATAGCAAGCTCCTTTACCACTCTTTTTTGTTTGTTTGTGTGTATGTTTTTGGCTCCTGTTCCTCTCTCCTCTCTCTCCTCTTTCCCGAACCCCTCTTGGCTCCACACATCACAGTCTCCCCCCTCCTTCCTGCCTACCTGCAGGGTGCACTGAACATCACACTCCCAAGCACCACAGGCATGGCCTACTGCAACCTGCCCTGCACTGATTCCCAGTCTGCCCTGTCGCCCCTAGTACATGCCACAAACAACCCAGCCTAGCAACTCCCCTTCAGCTGGGCCTGCCCTGCTGTACCACACCTGAATGACTGACTCTGCCCATTGGAGAAGGAGGTGAAAAGTATCATGTCCACCGGTGAGCAAACACCAAAGAATGCACAGGCCACCTGCTCAGACGTAACCAAACAAAACAAAAAATCAATAAATGAGGAAAATAACTACTGAATTCCCCAAAGACGCAGACAATATCAAAACATATACAAAAACAGGACAGGATGGTTCCAGTAGATGTCCAAAATAAAATACCAGATGACTTTAAGTAGAAGGCACTAGAATTATCTGATAGGGAATTCAAATCTCTAATATTCAGAATTATCCAAGAGTTAAAGCAAAAAGCAGACAAAAATGATGAAAAAATAGACAAGTTTATGGAAAAGGCAGACAAATTCATGGAAAATACAGATAAAAATTGGGAGAATCCAAGAAAATAATACAGGAACAAAATGCCAAAAAAATTCACAACTAGAAGTCATATAAAAACAACAATTAGAAATCCAAAAGATACACAACAAGATGTCAGAAATTGACAGTGTCATAGAAGGGCTGAGGAGCAGGTTCGAAATAATGGAAGACAGGATCAGCAAAATTGAAGACAAACACTTGGATACAACTGTGTTTCCGGAAAAATCAGAAAAAATAATGAATAGAAATGAAGAAACCCTGAGAATTATGTGGGATACAATCAAAAGCAAAAATCTGCGAGTGATCAGACTTCCAGAACGGGGAGAAAACAGAAAACACAGAGAGGATCATTGAAGAACTGCTGACAGAAAACTTCCACAATATCATGAAAGATGAGAAGCTGACCATCCAGCAAGCTCAAAGAAACCCATATAGGGTAGACCCCAAAAGAAAATCAACGAGGCATATCATAATCACACTCGCTAAAACCAAAGACAAACAACGAATCTTGAGAGCAGCTAGAGAAAAACAAAAAGTCACATAAAGAGGAGAAACAATAAGACTAAGCTTGAATTATTCAGCAGAAACCATGCAGGCAAGAAGGCAATGGGATGACATATATAAAACCTTGAAAGAAAAAAAATTGCCAGCCAAGAATAATATACCTTGCAAAACTCTCATTCATAAAAGACAGTGAAATTAGTTCATTTATAGATAAACAGAAATTAAGGGACCCTGTAAAAACCAAACCAAACGAAACTTACAAGAATTATTAAAGGAACACCTTCAATCTGAGAACAAACAACATCAGACCACAGGCTGAATCTAGGACATAGGATTGTACTAGCCAGATACCAACCTAGGAAATGAACTCTTACGGACTATCGAAAACCAAAACTATTACAACATGGAACAAAACAGGTTAATCCTTAAATGACAACAGCATCAGAACAATAAAAGAGGGAATAAATGGTGTAGGTATAGAACCTACTAATGGAGAGGAAGGCAAAGTGATAACAAGTAATAATAGACTGGTTCAAACCTAGGAAGATAAGGGTAAATTTCAAGGTAACCACAGAGAAATTTAACAAACCTACTCATCAAAATAAAGAAGAAAAACAGAAAGTCTCAGTAAAAACAAAACCTAAAAAAACCAAAGAAATGAAAAAAAATCCACAAACAAAAGGAATTCAGCACAGGAGACTAAGAGGAACAAATAAAACGTCAGCACCACAAAAAGCAGTACAAGATGACAGCAATAAACTCACACCTATCAATAATTACACTGAATGTGAATGGTCTAAAGGCACACATAAAGAGATGGAGAGTGACTGAATGGATAAAAAACAAGATCCATCAATATGCTATCTACAAGACACACACCTTAGAAACAAAGACATAAATTTATTAAAAATCAAATGATAGAAAAAATATATCAAGCAAACAGCTACCAAAAAAGAGCAGAAGTGGAGACACTAATCTCAGATAAAATAGATTTTAAAACAAAATCCACCATAAAAGACAAAGAGGGACACTATATAATGATTAAGAGGATGATCCATCATGAAGACATAACTATACTAAACATCTACACACACATTGATAGGGCTCCATAATATATAAAACAAACTCT
>NW_004444131.1:901340-911002 GCF_000243295.1 Trichechus manatus latirostris
GAGTGTTGACATGTCCTGGGGTTGTTAACCAATGTCATAAAACAATATGTGTACTGACTGTTTAATGAGAAACTATTTGTTCTATAAACCTTCATCTAAAGTACAATAAAAAAATAAATAAATAAAGCCATGCCGTAGGCCCAAAGATGTAAACTAAAACTCAAAGGATGGAAAAAAAATATATCAAGCAAACTATAACCAAAGAATAGCAGGAGTGACAATATTAATCTCTGATAAATTAGCCTCGAAAGCAAAATCCACCATGAAGGATAAGGAAGGACACTATATAATGATTAAAGGATCATTACACCAGGAGGACATAACCATAATCAATATGTATGCACCCAAAGATAGGGCTCCAAAATACATAAAACAAACTCTAACAGCATTTTAAAAGACATATAGACAGTTCCACAATAATAGTAGGAGACTACAACACACGACTTTAGGTGAAGGAGACAACATCTAGAAAGAAAATCAATAAAGATAAAGAAAATCTAATGCCACAATCAACCAACTCGACCTCATAAACATATACAGAACATTCCACCCTACAGCAGTAATGTATACATTCTTTTCCAATGCAGACGAAACATTCTCTAGAAGAGATCACACTTTATGCCACAAAGCAAGCCTTAACAAAATCCAAAACATTGAAATAATACAAAGCATCTTCTTTGATCATAATGCCATAAAAGTAGAAATCAATAAGAAAAACAGCAAGGGAAAAAAATCAAATACAGGAAACTGAATAACACCTTGCTTAAAAACTATTGGGTAATAGAAGAAATTAAGGAAGGAATTTAAAAAAAATCATAGAATCAAATGAGAATGAAAATACATCTTAACAAAACCTTTGGGACACAGCAAAAACAGTGCTTAGAGATCAGTTTATAGCAATAAATACACAAATCAAAAAAGATGAAAGGGTCAAAATCAAAACATTAACCCTACAACTCAAAAAAATAGAAAGGGAGCACCAAAAGAAGCCCCCAGGCACCAGAAGACAGAAAATAATAGAGATTACACCAGAAATGAATGAAATAGAGAATAGAGAAACAATTGAGAGAATTAACAAGACAGAAAGTTGTTTCTTTGAAAAAATCAACAAAATTGACAAATCATTGGCCAAATTGACGAAAGAAAAGCAGGAGAGGAAGCAGAAAAAAATTATAATAAATCAGAGGGGTGATAACACAACAGACCCAACTGAAATAAAAAGGATCATAACACAATAGTATGAAAAATTGTACCCCAACAAATTTGAAAACCTGGAGGAAATGAACAAATTTCTAGAAACACACTACCTAACTAAACTAACAAACTGAGAAAGAAAATCTGAATAGACTCATAACAAGAGAAGAGATTGAGCAGGTAATAAAAAAGTCCCAACAACAACAAAAAAAAAGCCCTGGCCAAGACAGCTTCACTGGAGAATTCTACCAAAATTTCATAGAAAAGCTAACACCAATACCACTCAAGCTATTTCAGAGTATAGGAAAAGAAAGAGTACTCCCAAACTCATTCTATGAAGCCAGCATAATCTTGATACAAAAGCCAGGCAAAGACACCACTAAAAAAGAAAACTACAGACCGATATCTCTCATGAACATAGACACAAAAATTCTAGGCAAAATTTTAACCAATAGAATCAACAGCATATCCAAAAAAAAACCATCATGACCAAGTGGCATTAGTACCAAGTGTGCAGGGATTGTTCAACATTAGAAAATCAATCAATATAATCCACCACAAATAAATAAAACAAAAGAAAAGAACCAACCACGCGATCTTATCAATCGAAGCAGAAAAGATATTTGATAAAGTCCAACACACATTACTTTTAAAAACTCTCAGCAAAATAAGAATCAAAGGGAAATTCCTTGACATAATAAAGGACATTTATACTAAACTAAAAGCCAATATAATTCTAATTAGAGAGAGACTGAAAGCATTCGCCTTGAGAATGGGAATGAGACAAAGATGACCTTAATCACTACTCTTATTCAACATTGTCCTGGAAGTTTTAGCTAGCACAATAAGGCAAGAGAAAAAAAAAAAAAAGGCATCCAAACTGGTAAGGCAGAGGTAAAACTATCCCTAGTCGCAGATGATATGACCTTATACACAGAAAACATTTTTGAAATTTGTGAAAATGTCAGTTGTACCCAAAGCAATTTACAGATACAATGCAATCCCGATCCATATTCTAACAGCATTCTTTAACATATTGGAGAAAAAAACACCAACTTTATATGAAAAGGGAAGAGGCCCAGGATAAGTAAAGCATTACTGAAAAAGAACAGATTGGGAAGCCTCTCACTACCTGATTTTAGAACCTATTATACAGCTATGGTAGTTAAAACAGCGTGGTACTGGTACAACAATAGACAAGTAGACCAATGGAACAGAATTGAGAATCCAGATGTAAATCCATTCATTTATGAGCAGTTGATACTTGACAAAAGGCCAAAGTCCTTTTAAATGGGGGAAAAGACAGTCTCTTTAACAAACGGTGCTGACATAACTGGATGTCCATTTGTAAAAAAATGAAACAAGATCCATACCTCACACCAAGCACAAAAACTAATTCAAAATGGATCAAAGACCTAAATATAAAATCTAAAATGATAAAGATCATGGAAGAAAAAATAGGGACAACATTAGGGGCTCTAATCAATGGCATAAATATAATACAAACCACAACTAACAATGCATAAATGCCAGAAGATAAATAGATAACCGAGAGCTCCTAAAAACAAACACTTATGCTCATCAAAAGACTTCATCAAAAGAGTAAAAAGAGAACTTACATACTGGGAAAAAAATTTTGGTTATGACATATCTGACAAGGGGCTAATCTCTAAAATCTACAAAACACTTCAACAACTCAATAACAAAAAGACAAATAATCCAATTAAAAAAATGGGCAAAGGATATGAGAAAGCACTCCATCAAAGAAGACATTCAGACAGCTAACAGACACATGAGTAAATCCTCATGATCATTAGCCACTAGAGAAATGCAAATCAAAACTATAGTGAGATACCATTTCACCCTGACATTACTGGCACAAATCAAAAAAACAGAAAATAACAAATATTGCAGAGGTTTTGGGGAGATTGGAATTCTTATGCACTGCTGGTGGGAATGTCAAATGGCACAACCACTTTGGAAAACGATATGGTGCTTCCTTCAAAAGCTAGAAATAGAAATACTATAGGATCCAGCAATCCCACTCCTAGGAATATAACCTAGAGAGATAAGAGTGGTCACATGAATAGATATATGCACACCCATGTTCATTGCAGCACTATTCACAATAGCAAAAAGATGAAAACAACCTAGATGCTTATCAACAGATGAGTGGATAAACAAATTATGGTACATACACACAATGGAATACTATGCAACGATAAAGAACAATGATGAATCTGTGAAACATCTCACAATATGGATGAATCTGGAGGGCATTATGCTGAGTGAAATAAGTCAGTCACACAGAAAAAAACATTCCATGATAGTTATGAGGGGAAAGGGAAATCACTAGAGAGTAGACAAGTGTCAACTTTGGTGAAGGGAAAGACAACACACAATATAGGGAAATTTAGCACAACTGGACCAAAGCAAAAGCATAGAAATTTCCTAGACACATCCAAACACTTTGAAGGACCGAGAAGCTGGGGTTGGGGACTGGGGAACATAGTCTCAGGGGACATCTAGGTTAATTGACATAACATAGTTCATAAAGAAAATATTCTACATCCCACTTGGGTGAGTAAAGTCTGGGGTCTTAAAAGCTTGCATGTGGCCATCTAAGATACATACACTGGTCCCATCCCACCCAGAGCAAAGGAAAATGAAGAAAACCAAAGGCAAAAGGAGAACATTATCTCAAAGAACTGAAGGACCACATGAACAAGAGACTAACCCAGCCTGAGTCAGGAGGAACTAGATGTTGCCTGGCTACTGCCAACGACCACTCTAACAGAGATCACAACAGAAAGTCCTGGACAGAACGGGAGAAGAATGTAGAACAGAATTCAAATTCACAAAAAAAAGACCAGACTTACTGGTCTGACAGAGACTATAGGAACCCCTGGGACTATGGCCCCCAGATACTCTGCTAACTCAAAACTGAAACCATTCCTGAATCCCGCTCTTCAGGCAAAGATTAGACAGATCTACAAAACAAAAAAATAATACACGTGAGGAACATGCTTCTTAATTAAATCAAAACTATGAGACCAAATGGGCAGCTCCTGTCCAAAAGCAGGATGAGAAGGCAGGAAGGGATGGAAACCGGATGAATGGACACAGGGAACCTGAGGTGCAAAGGGGGAGCATGTTGTCACATTGTGGGGATTGCAGCCAATGCCACAAAACAATGTGTGTATAAATTTTTGAATGAAAAATTAACTTGAGCTGTAAATTGTCACCTAAAGCACAATAAAATTTTTTAAAAAAAGAAGCTAAATTTACTTTGCCTATACTCTATAAATGGAACACCAAAGCCTGGATGACAGCATTATCTATTTACAACATGGTTTATTGAATAGTTTAAGCCTACTGTTGAGACCTACTGCTCAAAAAAAAAAAAAAAAAAAGATTCCTTTCAAAATATTACTGCTCATTGACAATGCACCTGCTCACCCAGAAACTCTGATGGAAATAAACAAGGAGATTAAGTAATGTTGTTTTCGTACCTGATAACACATCTATTCTGCAGCCCATCAATCAAGGAGTAATTTCGAATTTCAAATCTTATTATTTAAGACACATATTTTGTAAGGCTATAGCTGCCATAGATAATGATTCCTCTGATAGATCTGGGCAAAATAAATTGAAAACCTTCTGAAAAGATCCATCATTTTAAATGCTATTAAGAACATTCATGATTCGAGCCAGGAGGTCAAAATATCAACATTAACAGGCGTTTGGAAGAAGTTGATTACAACCCTCATGGATGATTTTGAGGCTCTGAAGACGTCAGTGGAAGAAGTAACTGCAGATGTGATGGAAATAGCAAGAGAACTAGAATTAGAAGTGGAGCCTGGGAGGCAGGGCCAAGATGGCGGAGTAATCAGACACTTCTGGTGGACCCTCTTACAACAAAAACCCAAAAAACAAGTGATTCAATGATATATGGCAATCTGGGAGCCCTGAACATCAAAGGCAGAGTTGAGGAACCAGACTGAGTGGCAGGGGGAGGGAGAGACAGTTCAGAAGCAGCGAGGAGTTGCCAGACTTGACCTGGCGAGAGCCGGCGACCCTCATGCCTGAGCAGCTCGTGGGTGAGCAGCAAGACAGGCAAGCAGCCATGCTTGGGAGGCACGTTTTCTGCAATGGGAGAGACCTAGCACCAGAGACTCTACACAACCACCCAGAATCAGTGAGAAGCAGCCCTCCATGAAAGATAAGTACTTGTGTATGGCTTACTGCATGAATCAAAAACACCCCCCCTTATGGAAAAACCTCTCCCATTTACCTCCTGCTCCCTGCTCTGCACTGGTCCTGGACTGGCTTCAGCAATTGCTGAGTCCCATGGGTTGGAAGTAGGATCTATCACAACCCAGAGCCATTCTCACTGCCTTGGAGAGTGAACAAATTAACAAACAGGATGAAAAAATAAACTGCCGGCTCCCCTAAGCCAGGAACCCAGGGTAGGCACAGCTGTTTTGCCTAGGCACAGGCATACGGGATCCACGGACTTTGAGTGCCTTTCCCCCTGCATAGACTTGTGTGGGCCCATTTCAACAGCGTAGGCCCCCATTACCACAGTACAATAGGGTATATACCGTAAGTCTAATTTTAACTGTTTCAGTTGTGAAGTAGCAGGTTCTTGACATTTGACACTGCTTTGCCCATTAAGCAGGGTCTTCACCTACCCAAATTAGGGACCTGAGGACTGGTGGCTCCACACAAGCCACCTAGCCACTTGTGATAGGGGCCCATGAATAAGAGGTGCTCCCCAGTCCTTATAGCCAACAGCATTAGGTGCTCATAGTCCAGCTGCAAAACCCACCCACCTATGCCTTCTATGGAACAGGGACATGCCTTCCTCCTGGACACTCAGGGGCAGCCATCAGCCCTCTGCCTTGCTCAGCCGGTGTCCTGCTGCTGCCGCCAGATGCCTGTGCCGACACCAATCACCCATGCCTGTATAGGACTGTAAGTGAGACCCTAAACCACACACTTGGTGGCTATCTACGTGGGCACCTGAGCTTAATCCATACAGGAGGAGTGGGTGGACTCCTGAGCTCACATAACTAGTAACAGATCTAACCACCTCATGACAGGACATTAGAGCTTCAAAGGTGGCAATAATCAAACTAGCTCATACAAGCAGCCTATTTTGGGATATCAAAACAAAACAAGAAGCTAGGACAGTAAGCAAACATAAAATAAATACATATAATAACTTATTGATGGCTTGGAGACAACAGTCAATATCAAATTACATAAAGAGGCAATCCATGATGGCCCCAGCAAGCTCCCAAAATAAAGAATCCAGAAATATTCCAGAGGAGGAAAATTTCTTGGAATTACCAAAGGCAGAATACAAAAGATTAATATACAGAACTCTTCAAGAAATTAGGAAGGAAATTAAACAATACACAGAACACACAATAAAAGAAATTAAAAAGAGTAGAGAAGGGCGTAATGACGAATTTCACAGGCTGCAAGAAGCAATCAGAAATCCAAAAGATTAACAATAAAATTTCAGAATTAGACAACTCGAAAGAAAGTCATAGGAGCAGAATTGAGGCAATGAAAGTCAGAATTAGTGAGAATGAAGATAAAGCACTTGACACCAACTTATTTGAGGAAAAATAAGATAAAAGAATTTAAAAAATGAAGAAACTTTAAGAATTATGTGGGACTCTATCAAGAGGAATAGCCTACGAGTGACTGGAGTATCAGAACAGGGGGATAACCAGAAAATACAGAGAGAATGTTGAAGATTATTTGGCAGAAATCTTCCCTGATATCGTAAAAGATGACAAGATATCTATCCAAGATGCTCATCAAACCACACATAAGATCCCAAAAGAAAGTCACCAAGACATATTATAATCAAACTTGCCAAAAACAAAGATCAAGAGAGAATTTTAAGAGCAGCTAAGGATAAATGAAAAGTCATCTACAAAGGAGAGTCAATAAGAATAAGCTCGGACTACTCAGCAGAAGCCATGCAGGCAAGAAGGCAATGGGATGACATATAGAAAGCCTTCAAGTAAAAAAACTGTGAGTCAAGAACTATATATACAGCAAAACTGTCTCTCAAATATGATGGTGAAATTAGGGCATTTCCAGATAAACAGAAGTTTAGGGAATTTGCAAAAACAAAACCAAAATTACAGCAAATACTAAAGGGAGTCCTCCCGTTAGGAAATCAGTAACAACAGATAACAATTCAAGACTGGAACACAGGACAGAACAACCAGATATCAAACCAAATAGGGAAGTCACAAAAGGGAATCAAAGCTAAAACACTGAAAATAGGGAAACAGATGTTAATATGTAAAAGATGACAACATTAAAACAAAAAAGAGGTACTTAAAAAATGTAGACATGGATTTTTCATATGGAGAGGAAGTGAAGGTGATACAAAAAGAAATAAACGACTGGTGTAAACTAGAAAAACAAATAAATAAAAATAAATAAAAAACTAGAAAAATATAGAAACTCAGCAAACACAAAATCAACAACAATGAAAAAGATGAAAAGAAAATACATAAAGAAAAACACTCAGCACAGAAAATTAAGTGGAACAAAGAAACTGCACAACACACAAAAAACAAAGCACTAAACTCATACCTATCGATAATTACGCTGAATGTAAATGGAATAAATGCACCAATAAAGAGATAGAGAGTGGAAGATTGGATTAAAAAATGGTCCATCTAAATGCTGCCTACAAGAGACATACCTTAGACTTAAAAACACAAACTAAAACTCAGAGGATGCAAAAAAATTTATCAAGCAAACAACACTCAAAAAAGAGCAGGAGTGGCAATATTTATCCCTGACAAAATAAACTTTAAAGTAAAATCTACCACAAAGGATAAAGAAGGACACTTTATAATGATTAAAGGATCAATACACCAGGAGGACATAACTATAATAAATATTTATGCACACAAGGACAGGGCTCAAAAATACATAAAACAAACTCTAACAGCACTAAAAAGAGAGATAGACAGCTCCACAATAGTAGTAGGAGACTTCAACATGCAATTTTCAGTGAAGGGCAGAACATCCAGAAAGAAGCTCAACAAAGACACGGAAGAGCTAAATGCTACAATCAACCAACATGATCTCATAGACATATACCAAACATTCCACCCAACAGCAGCCAAGAACTTTTTTTTCCAATGCACATGGAACATTCTCTAGAACAGACCACATATTAGGCCATAAAACAAGTCTTAACAGAATCCAAAGCATCGAAATATTACAAAGCATCTTTTCTGACCATAAAACCATTAAAGTAAAAATCAATAACAGAAAAAGCAAGGAAAGAAAATCAAACACATGGAAACTGAACAACACCTTGCTCAAAAACTACTGGGTTACAGAAGAAATTAAGGATGGAATAAAGAAATTCATAGGATCAAACAAGAATGAAAACACATCCTACCAGAACCTTTGGGACACAGCAAAAGCAGTGCTCAGAGGTGAGTTTATAGCAATAAATGCACACATCCAAAAAGAAGAAAGGGCCATAATCAAAACATTAACCCTACAACTGGAACAAGTAGAAAGAAAGCAGCAAAAGAAGCCCTCAGGCACCAGAAGAAGGGAAATAATAAGAATTATAGCAGAGTTAAATGAAATAGAGAACAGAAAAACAATTGAAAGAGTCAACAAGACCAAAAGATGGTTCTTCGAAAAGGTCAACAAAATTGATAATCCATTGGCCAAACTGACAAAAGAAAAACAGGAGAGGAAGCAGATAAGCCGTATAAAAAATGAGATGGGTGATATCACAACAGACCCAACTGAAATTAAAAGACTCACAACAGAATACTATGAAAAACTGTACTCTAACAAATTTGAAAACCTAGAGTAAATGGACAAATTTCTAGAAACTCACTACCTATCTAAACTAACACAAACAGAGGTAGAACTAAATAAACCCATAACAAAAGAAGAGATTGAAAAAGTAATTTAAAAACTTCCAACAAAAAAAAAAAGCCCTGGCCCAGATGGCTTCCCTGGACAATTCTACCAAACCTTCGGAGAAGAGTTAACACCACTACTATGAAAGGTATTTCAGAGCAGAGAAATGGAATACTCCCAAACTCATTCTATAAAGCCAGCGTAACCCTGATACCAAACCTGGTAATGACACCACAAAAAAAGAAGATTACAGACCAATAGCCCTCATGAACATTGACACAAAAATCCTCAAGAAAATTCTAGCCAATAGAATTCAGCAACATACCAAAAAAATAATTCACCATGATCAAGTGGGATTTATAGCAGGTACACAGGGATGATTCAACATTAGAAAAACAATCAATGTAATCCATCACATAAATAAAACAAAAGACAAGAACCACATGATCTTATCAATCGATGCAGAAAAGGCATTTGACAAAATCCAACACCATTCATGATAAAAACTCTCAACAAAATAGGAATAGAAGGGAAAT
>NW_004444131.1:912854-949329 GCF_000243295.1 Trichechus manatus latirostris
AACAGAGAGTCCCTGATGGAGCAGGAGAAAGGTGGGGTGCAGAACTCAAATTCTAGTAAAAAGACCAGACTTAATGGTCTGACTGAGACTGGAGGTAACTCGGAAAGCATGGCCCCTGGATTCTCTATCAGCCAAGAACTAAAACAATTTCGGAGGCCAGCTCTTCAGACAGGGATTGGACTGGACTGTGGGACATAAAGTGAGTGATACTTGTGAGGAGTGTGCCTCTTAGCTCAAGTAGATACAAGAGACTAAATGGGCAGTTGATAAAGCAGCGGAAATGTTTGAGAGGACTGACTCCAGTTTTGAAAGAAGTTCTACTTGGGTAAAATGCCATCAAACATCATCGCATGCTACAGAGAAATCTTTCGTGAGAGGAAGAATCAATCAATGCAGCAAACTTCATTGCTGTCTTATTTTAAGAAATTGCCACAATCAACCCAGCCTTCAGCAACCACCACCCTGATTAGTCAGTAGCCATCAACGTCTAGGCTAGACCTTCCACCAGGAAAAAGATTACGACTCGCTGAAGGCTCGGAAGACAGTTAGCATTTTTTAGCAATAAAGTATTTTTTAATTAAGGTATGTACATTTTTTTTAGAGATAATGATATTGCACACTTAATAGGCTACAGTATAGTGTAAACATAGCTTTTATATACACTGGGAAACCAAAAAATTTTTGTGACTCACTTTATTGCAATATTCACTTTATTGCAGTGATCTGGAACTGAATCTGCAATATCTCTGAGGTATGCATATATATATATGTATGTATGTATATAACTGTCTGTTCTATCACACTATATATACTACATATATAGCGTGTCTGATTCTCCTAAAGGAGAATAAAATACATAATCTTTCCCAAGATAATTGGACCAGAAAATACAAAAATCTCCCTAAATATTATTCCATGCAATACTCAGCTTGAGAAATGCTGTTCTGCTATCCTCCTGTGACCCAGTATTAGCAGCATGTGGCAGATCTAAAACCTAGAGACTAACCTGGCTGCAACCTTAGATTCAAGAAACTTAGTTTCCTCTCATTCATCAACTGAGAAATCTGAGTCATTTCATTTTCAGTTATAATTCATAGACAATAATGCCTCTTTTTAGTCAAACAGTGGCCCTAGATGCTTTTGCAATAAGCTTGAAAAATGGCAGAAGCTTTCCTGAATTGAAAGACACGAAATTCAGCCAATTTCAGAACCACAGAGAATAAGCCACAAGAGCTATCAGGAAGCCTGAATGCATGCCAGCTTTTCCAACATCTAGTCTGCAGCAAAAGAGTTCTTTAAAGTGTTAAAAAGCAAAGATGTCACCTTGAAGACTAAGGTGTGCCTGACCCAAGCCGTGGTGTTGTCAATCACCTCATATGCATGCTAAAGCTGGACAATGAATAAGAACACCAAGAAGAATCGAGGCTTTTGAATTGTGGTGTTGGCAAAGAATATCGAATATAGCATGGACTGCCAAAGGAACAAACAAATCTGTCTTGGAAGAAGTACAATCAGAATGCTCCTTAGAAGCAAGGATGGTGAGATTACTTCTCACATACTTTGGACATGTTATCAGGAGGGATCAGTCCCTGAAGAAGGACATCATGCTTGGTCAAGTAGAGAGTCATCAAGAAAGAGGAAGAGCCTCAACAAGATAGATTGACATAATGACTGCAACGATGGGCTCAAGCATAACAACTTTTGTGAGGATGGTGCAAGACCAGGCAAAGTTTCATTTTGTTGTACACAGGGTCGCTATGAGTCAAAACCGACTGGACAGCACCTAACAACAACAACAAGTCTTAGTCATCTATGTCTTCTGCATCAAAATTGTTTGTCTTAGAGGGAACAGAAATCAACTATGGACATTTGTGTTAGATTAGATCCTATGGCCTTAACTTCCCAAAGGCTTCTTATTCCAGCTTTAACTCTTTGATCAGGTGACTCACAAGAAAGCTTCTTTTAGCAGATGGAGGCTGACTCCGTCTATGATATTTGACCATTGATAGGCTCCTCTCGTTCCTCCCACCTCCAGCCCCCATCACCTGTGTGTCCCCATAATAAAGTCCTGTCTTCACTTCTGCACACCTACAGGGATTTCAAATATTCAGATAGTGCAGTCTCTAGCATGTCTGAGGGAATCCCCGCTGGGCCCCACGTTCTATCCCTAATAAAAGTCAAAGCCACCCTGTCTCCTTTCATTCCTGCTTCACTGCTTCACTCCTGACTGAATTTGAGCCTTTTCCTTGAAGAATTCTTTTGCTGTGTACTGTATGAGTAATAAACTTTATTTCATATCCATTAGTGCCTATGTGTCATTTGTCCTTGCGTTCATATAAATGTCTGAATGTGGAGAAGGGGGTTACCCAGCATCCAGTGTCCAGCAAGGTATGCTAGGCACCCAGATAAAACAGCTTACGCACCGCTATTACTCAAGCCCTTAAAACAGAGGTCTGTTGATATGGAATAGTAGACAAAGAAAGTTGAACGCCTCTTTCCTTCTCTTCCTTCTGTTCTTTGATCCCAGGGTAGAATATGCATCCACAGGTTCCTCCCCAAGACGAATGATGAATACAACAGTCAGTGTTTGTTTTTTCCAAACTATGCTTGGGAAAGCATATCTCACAAATACTTCTGCCCCACGGGAAGCCATATGAATTGAGACTCCTGGCATCATCCAGACAGGATAGAGAAGGGTTAGTGTTAGTCTTAGCCAGGGTAGGGTTAGAGTTCAGACTGTTAAATCTATCGACATCCATGTGTCTCCTCATTCCTTGAAGATTACAGCACAATAGATCATTCTCTCTAGAACATTCTTTCTTTCCACCAGTTCTCCTATCATAACTCTTGGTGGTTTCACTACCAGTACAGATGCACTTTCCAATACCCTAGCTTTTCATTTTATTTGTTTTCTTACTTCTAATAACCTTGTGTCACACTTTACCTTAGTTACCCATTCCCATGGTTATATTCTAGTTCTTGTCATATACCTTCATTATTTCAGTTTCACGTATTCCATCTTAGATCCCCACCCCTTATCTTTCTATATCATATCCACTATACTTCAACCCAACAGGGATCACTAATCTATTGGCCTAGCACCTTATCACTGTCCATCAACCATCTCATGTTCTCGTCTTCCTGTTTATATTCTGTTGTCTATAATTGCTCCCTTGCATACACCCTCGATTCTTTTGTTCCTTTCTTCCTCTGTCATCCATACCATCTGGCTAGACCCACATTAAATCCAGCCCTCTGCCTATTCATTTCTTACATGCCAACAGCATAGTGTAGCTGGAGAAAAACACCAACCTTGCTAACTGGTTTGGCTTCAGATTAATGTCCATAAGATTCAAGCAGGCCCTTAAAGCTGCCAAAGAATCCTACTACCTTGCCCCAGTCAAATCATTCTCTCACTTTCCAAGGTGATCTTCTTTTGTCTCAATCACCAAATTCTCCTCCTCCATTCTCACACTCAGCAGGTGATTTCAGAAAATAGATCAGTGATCAATAGAACATAACCAGAAGATAAATTGCACGTGCTGTCTCCCAACAACTCTACCAATCTCCCTAGAGATGCCTTCCTTCCTACCTACAGAAGTAACCATATATGCTCCTATCTAAGGCCAAATCCTTGTGCACTAGAACCTAATCCCTTTCACTTACTCAAAGACTTTTCCTCTGCATTTGTTCCATCTATCTCATGCATCATGAATTTTTTCTGACTAATAAATTGTTCCTATCAGCATACAAACATACTGAAATATCTCTCATCTTTAAAACAACAACAACAACAAAACCTCTGATCCCGTATCTCTCTCTAGTTGACTCCCCATTTCTCTTTTTCCTTTTTCAGAAAATTCCTCACTGTCTTCACTTTCTTTCTCCTATCTTTCAAGAATCCACTCTTATCAAGTTTTTATTTTCTCTCTTTTAATGAAATTCCCGTTTTCAAGATTACCAATGACTTCCTGTTCCAAATTCAATTCTCAGCCCTCATCATAAATTCTTGGCAATTGATTGTTCCAATTTCTTGAAAGACTTTCTCCAATAGACTTCCAGGATACCATTCTCTCATGTTTTCTTCTCTTTCACAGGCCACTCTTCTTAGTATTTTTTGTGGAGTTATCCTTATCTTCCCAACTTTTCCACCATAGAATATCCCAGGACTCAGTCTTCACATCACTGGCTTATTATCTACAATCCCTCCCATAATAATCTTGACAAGTTTCATGAGTTGAAATAAGCTTATAATGCTGAATAATCCAGGGATTCATTGCTTAAAGGACACTGAGCTTCTGTTAAGGATGATGGAAAAATCTGCAGATGGATAATGGTGATGGTTGCACAACATAATGAACACAACGTCACTGAATTGTACATGTGAAGAATGTTGAAATGCCAAACGTTTTGTTACGTATGTATCTGCAACAATTTTTTAAAAAAAGGCTGAAGAATCCTAAATTTATGTATCGAGCATCAAAATCTCCCCTGAAATCCAGACTTGGGTATACAATTGTTTGTTTGGCAATTCCTCTTGGATGTCTTTGGAAATCTCAAATTATGTCACAAATAGAAATCTTGACTCCTGACTACCCCTAAATAAAGGAAATGATCCTGCCCTAGTCTTTACATTTCTATCGTCTCAAAATAGTCATTCCATTTGCTTAGTCAACCAGGATTCCTCTCTTTCTCTTACACTTTACATTTATTTAACACATCAGCAAAACCTAACATCTATATCTTTACAACATATCCAGAATCACACCACTTCCACCACTGTCTTGTAGTTCAATCACTATTCTTCTGTTTTTAAACTGTTGCAATAGCATCTCATCTGGTTTCTCTGCTTCCACTTTTGTTCCTTACAATCTATCCCCAAACATCCAGAGTAATCCTTTGGAAACCTAAGTTAAATCATTGTTGTTTTTGTTGTTAGCTGCTGTCAAGTCGGTTCTGACTCATAGTGACCCAGTGTACTGCAGAATAAAACACTGCCTGGTCCTACGTCATCCTCACGATCATTGTTATGCTTGAGCCCGTTGTTGCAGCCACTGTATCAATCCATCTCATTAAGGGTCTGTCTCTTTTTCATTGACCCTGTACTTTACCAAGCATGATGTCCTCCTCCAGGGACTGATCCCTCCTGATTACAAGTCCAAAGTATATGAGAAGTAGTCTCACCATCCTTGCTTCTAAAGAGCATTCTGGTTGTACTTCTTCCAAGATAGATTTGTTTGTTCTTTTGGTAGTCCACGGTATATTCAACATTCTTTGCCAACACCGTAATTCAAAGGTGTCAATTCTTCTTCGTATCCTTCTTCATGTCTAGCTTTCAAATGCATATGATCCTATCAAAAATACCATGTCTTGGGTCAGGCAAACGTTAGTCTTCAAGGTGACATCTTTGCTTTTCAACACTTTAAAGAGGTCTTTTGCAGCAGATTTGCTCAATGCAATACGTCTTTTTATTTCCTGACTGCTGCTTCCATGGTCATTGATTATGGATCCAAGCAAAATGAAATCCTTGACAAGTTCAATCTTTTCTCCATTTATCATGATGTTACTTATTGGTCCAGTTGTGAGGATTTTTGTTTTCTTAATGTTGAGGTGTAATCCATACTGAAGGCTGTACTCTTGGATCTTCATCAGTAAGTGCTTCAAATCCTTTCCACTTTCAGCAGACAAGGTTGTGTCATCTGCATATTGCAGGTTGTTAATGAGTCTTCCTCCATTCCTGATGCACAGTTCTTCTTCACATAGTCAAACTTCTTGGATTATTTGCTCAACATACAGATTGAATAGATATGGTGAAATGATACAATCCTGACACACATCTTTCCTGACTTTAACTACACAGTATCCCCTTGTTCTGTTCGAACAACTGCCTCCTGATCTATGTACAGGTTCCTCATGAACTTAATCAAGTGTTCTGGAATTCCCATTCTTCACAATGTTATACATGATTTGTTATGATCCACACAGTCGAATGTCTTTGCATAGTCAATAAAACACAGGCAAACATCTTTCTGGTATTTTCTGCTTTCAGCCAGGATCCATCTGACATCAGCAATGATATCTTTGGTTCCACTTCCTCCTCTGAATCCAGCTTGAATTTCTGGCAGTTCCCTTTCAACATATTGCTGCAGCTGCTTTTGAATGATCTTCAGCAAAATTTTACTTGTGTGTGATGTTAATGACATAGTTCGATAATTTCTGCATTCTGTTGGATCACCTTTCTTGGGAATAGGCATAAATGTGGATTTCTTCCAGTCAGTAGGCCTGGTAGTTGTCTTCCAGATTTCTCGGCACTGCATCCATTTGTTGAAAAATCTCAGTTGACATTCTGTCATTTCCTGGAGCCATGTTTCTTGCCAATGTCTCTAGTGCAGCTTGGACTTCTTTCTTCATTACCATCAGTTCCTGATCATATGCTATTTCTTGAAATGGTTGAGCATTGACCAATTCTTTTTTGGTATAATGACTCTATGTATTCCTTCCATCTTCTTTTGATGCTTCCTGCATCATTTAATATTTTCTCCATAGAATCCTTTACTATTGCAACTCGAGGCTTGAATTTTTTCTTCAGTTTTTTCAGCCTGAGAAATGCCAAACATGTTCTTCCCTTTTGGTTTTCTATCTCCAGCTGTTTGCACATGTCATTATAGTACTTTACTTTGTCTTCTTGAGCCACCCTTTGAAATCTTCTTTTTAGTTCTTTTACTTCGTCATTTTTTCCTTTCACTTTAGCTGCTTCACTTTCAAGAGCAAGTTTCAGAGTCTCCTCTGACATTCATTTTGGTCTTTTCTTTCTTTCTTGTCTTTTTAATGACTTCTTGCTTTCTTCATGTATGATGTCCTTGATGTCATTCCACAACTTGTCTGGTCTTCAGTCATTAGTGTTCAATGCATTAGTCTATTCTTAAGATGGTCTCTAAGTTCAGGTGGGATATACTCAAAGTCATACTTTGGTTCTTGTGGACTTGTTCTAATTTTCTTCAGTTTCAACTTGAACTTGCATACGAGTAATTGATGGTCTGATCCATATTCGGCCCCTGGCTTTATTTTGACTGATGATATAGAGCTTTTCCAATGTCTCTTTCTACAGATGAGTCGATTTGAATCCTGTGTATTCCATCTGGCGAGGTCCATGTGTATAGTCGCTGTTTATGTTGGTGAAAAAAGGTAATTGCAATGAAGAAGCCACTGGTCTTGCAAAATGCTGTCATGCGATTTCTGTCATCGTTTCTATAATCAAGGCCATATTTTCCAACTACCGATCCTTCTTCTTTGTTTCAAACTTCGCATTCCAATCGCCGGTAATTATCAGTGCCTCCTGATTGCATATTCGATCAAATTCAGACTGCAGAAGCCAGTAAAAATCTTCAATTTCTTTATCTTTGGACTTAGTGGTTGGTGAGTAAGTTTGAATAATAGTGATATTAACTGGTCTTCCTTGTAGGCATATGGATATTATCCTATTACTGACAGCATTGTACTTCAGGATATAGCTTGAAATGTTCTTTTTGAGGATGAAAGCAATGCCATTCCTCTTCAAGTTGTCATTCCAAGCATAGTAGACCATATGATTGTACGATTCATGATGGCCAATACCAGTCCATTTCAGCTCACCAATGCTTAAGATATCAATGTTTATTCATTCCATTTCATTTTTCACGATTTCCAATTTTCCTAGATTCATACTTCGTACATTCCACGTTCTGATTATTAATGGATGTTTGCACTGTTTCTTCTCATTTTGAGTCTTGCCACATCAGCTAAAGAAGGTTCGGAAAGCTTGACTCCATTCACGTCATTAAGGTTGACTCTTACTTTGAGGAGGCAGCTCTTCCCCAGTCATCTTTTGAGTGGCTTCCAACCTGGGCAGGGCTCATGTTCCAGCACTATATCAGACAATGTTCTGCTGCTATTCATAAAGTTTCCACTGGCTAATTCTTTTCAGAAGTAGACTGCCGGGTCCTTCTTCCTAGTCTGTCTTAGTCTGGAAGTTCAGCTGAAAACTGTCTGTCATGGGTGACCCTGCTTGTATCTGAATATGGGTGGCATAGCTTCCAGCATAACAGCAACAAGCAAGCCCCCACAGTATGACAAAATGACAGACACGTCGGGGAGATAAATCATTACTCTCTGTAAATAATGGCTTCCTATGTTACAATAAGAGCTTAAAACTTTTAAATAATGGCTTCCTATGTTAAAATAAGAGCCCTGGTGGCGCAGTGGTTAAGAGCTACAGCTGCTAACCAAATGGTCAACAGCTGGAGTCCACCAGCTGCTCCTTGTAAACCCTATGGGGCAGTACCACTCTGTCCTGTAGGATCGCTATTAGTTGGAGTTGACTTGACAGCAACAGATTTGGGTTTGGATTTATGTTACAATAAAATATAAGGTTTTTGCCATATCCTGTAATTTGTTAATTCATAGACGCCCTGATGGTGAAGTGGTTAAGAGGTCAGCTGCTAACCAAAGGGTCGGCAGTTCAAATCCACCAGGTGCTCCTTGGAAACCCTATGGGGCAGTTCTACTCTGTCCTATAGTGTTGCTATGAGTTGGAATCAATTTTACAGCAATGGGTATAATTCATATATGATCTGGCTCCTAACTACCTCAATGCACCTATCTCCAGCCCCTCTCCTACTCACTTCTCTCTGACAACACGATCTACTAGCAGGTTTTCAAAAGTAATACACATGCTTCCACCTCAGGATTTTGCACACACTGTGTCTGAAAAATTCTTTACTTGGTGTCTTAGGGTGGGTTCTCTAGAGAAACAAAACCAGTAAAGTGTATAACTATATATAGAGAGAAATTTGTCAAGGAAACAGCTCACACGATTGTAGAGGCGGGAATGTCCCAAGTCCGTGGATCAGGATAGAGGCTTCTCTCGATTCACATAGCTGTAGGGACTGGTGAACCCAAGACTGGTAGGTTGGAGAGCAGAACTTCCACTCACAAGCTGTGAAAATTGATGAATCCCAAGATCGGCGGATAAGTTAATAGCTCAAGTCCCAAGAACCAGAGGTCAGATGAACAGGAGGGAGTTGCAGGATCTAGAGCAAGTAAAAAGCCAGAATGTCTACTTATATTTGGATGCAAGCCACACCCCTAAGCCCTCTCAACTGATTGGCTACCCACAGTAGATTCCATCATTGGCATGATCACATGTAAACACTGAGAATCATGGCCCAGCCAAGCTGACACACAATCCTAACCATCACAGTCCACCCTTTGTCAGCTTGGCACTTGTACACATCTCCTTAAACCATACATAATCTCTGAATAAAGACAATTATACAGTCATACTTGCACCTAACATGATACAAGTAACATGCATACAACCGAAAACACACTAGCCCTGTTTACGTCTTAGATTTTTATAAGTAAAGAGAACAAAAATATTCGATGCACACATACAAAACAGAAATACTCCAACAATTAAAGTCCTCATTTCTACAACTGGTCACATGGCTGTAACTGGTATTTAGAACTATCTTCTTTCACCACCCATTCCATATTCCTTTTGCCTTCTGCAAGCACCTCAGCTGGTCTTGGTTCTTTGCCTGATGGCGTGACCCAAACCTTCACTCCTGAAGGGTCTGGCTTATTAGTAGTCATGTTGGAATTGGGTTGCTGTAGTTTTCCAATGACTTTATCACAGGGCTTTGTAGTACTAAGAGACACCCTAAGGGATCTCCTGCATTCCAGACGTACTCTTCTTTACCTCCATTATGTAATATCAATCCAATTTCCTGTTGGTAATCAGGATCAGTCACACTAGCCAGCATGGTAACTCCCTTCTTTGCTCGTTGATCCAGAGGCATAAGGAGCTCAAAGTGGCCAGATGGCATCCTGAGCTTCCATTTCAATGGAATCATGATGTGTCTCCACGTGGGAGCATTCCTCCCTCTGGAACTAAGACCTTTAGACCTGCAGATCATAAGTTCGCGGGGACAGGAAGCAAAAATCTTGCAAGTGGGTCTCTAGGAGTAATAGTGAGTGATACCACTCCCATTTCCAACCCTTGATTCCTGGACCCATGAATCCTGGCTATGAGAGAAACAGTACCACATATTGGATGCTGGTTTAGAGCATATACAGCCTCCTGGAGAACATTGCCGCAACCCAGCAAGGTATTGCCACCTAGCTGGCACTGTAACTGTGTCTTTAGAAGGCCATTCCATTGTTCTATCAAGCCAGCTGCTTCAGGATGATGGGAAACATGGTAAGACCAATGAATTCCATGAGCATGGGCCCACTGCCACAGTTCATTTGCTGTGTAGTGAGTCCCTTGATCCATGGCAATGCTGTGTAGGATACCATGATGATGCATAAGGCATTCTGTAAGTCCATGGATGGTAGTTTTGGCAGAAGCATTGCATGCAGGGAAAGCAAATCCATATCCAGAGTAAGTATCTATTCCAGTAAGGACAAAATGCTGCCCTTTCCGTGATGGAAGTGGTCCAATGTAATCAACTTGCCACCAGATTGCTGGCTGATCACCTCAAGGGATGGTGCCATATCAGGGACTCAGTGTTGGTCTCTGCTGCTGGCAGATTGGGCACTCAGCAGTGGCTGCAGCCAAGTCAGCCTTGGTAAGTGGAAGTCCATGTTGCTGGGCCCATGCATAGCCTCCATCTCTGCCACCATGGCCACTTTGTTCACGAGCCCATTGAGCAATGATGGGAATAGCTGGGGAAAGAGGATGACTGGTTTCCACAGAATGCATCATCCTATCCACTTTGTTGTTAAAATCGTCCTCTGCTGAGGTCACCCTTTGGTGAGCATTCACATAAGACACAAATATCTTCACTTCTTTGGCCCATTCAGAGAAGTCTATCCACATACCTCTTCCCCATAAATCCTTGTCTCCAATTTTCCAATCATGTTCCTTCCAAGTCCCTGATCACCCAGCCAAACCATTGGCCACAGCCCATGTATCAATATACAATCACATATCTGGCCATTTCTCCTTCCAAGCAAAGTGAACAACCAGGTGCACTGCTCAAAGTTCTGCCCATTGAGGGGATTTCCATTTACCGTTGTGCTTCCGGGAGGTCCCAGAAAGGGGCTGTAGTGCTGCCGCTGTCCACTTTCAAGTGGTGCCTGCTTATTTCTCAGAACCATCTGTAAACTAGGCACAATTTTCTCTTCTTCACTCAACTGATCATAAGGAACTCCCCATGAGGCCATAGATGCAGACTGGGAGATGTGACAGGAGTGCAGACCATGGGCATTTGGGCCACTTCCTCATGCAACTTATTTGTGCCTTCAGGTTCTGCTCGGGCCCGATCTCATATATACCACTTCCATTTAATGATGGAGGGCTGCTGTGCACGTCCAACTTTATGACTCTGTGGTTCAGACAACACCCAGTTCATGACAGGCAATTCAGGCTGCATGGTGACTTGGTGTCCCATGGTTAAGTGTTCAGTCTCTACTAAGGCCCAGTAGCAAGTGAAAAGATGTTTCTCAAAAGGAGAGTAGGTATCTGAAGAGGATGGCGGGCCTTTGCTCCAAAATCCTAAGGGTCTGCACTGTGATTCACCAATAAGGGCCTGTCAAAGACTCCAAATAGGATCTCTATCTGCCACTGACACTTCAAGCACTGTTGGATCAGCTGGATCATATGGCCCAAGTGGCAGAATGGCTTGCACAGCAGCCTGAACCTGTTGTAGAGTCTTCTCTTGTTCTGGGCCCCACTCAGAGTAGCAACTTTTTGAGTCAGTTTGTAAATAGGCCAGAGTAGCACACCCAAGTGAGGAATATGTTGCCTCCAAAATCCAAAATGGACCACTAGACATTGTGCCTCCTTTTCAGTTGTGGGAGCAGCCAGATGCAATAATTTATCCTTCACTTTAGAAGGAATGTCTCAACATGCCCCACATCTCTGGACCCCTAGAAATTTCACTGAAGTGGAAGGTGCCTGAATTTTTGTGGGATTAATTTCCCACCCTCTAGTATGCAAATGTTTTACCAATAAGTCCAGAGTCATTGACACTTCTTCCTTAGTAGGTCCAATCAGCATAAAGTCATCAATGTAATGAACCAGTGTGACATTTTGTGGAAGGGAAAGGCAATCAAGTTCCGTCTCTGTGGACTAAACTATGGCATAGGGCTGGAGAGTTGATGTAGCTCTGAAGTAGGCAAGTGAAGGTGTATTGCTGGCCTTGCCAGCTGAAGGCATACTGCTTCTGATGGTCCTTTGAAACTGGTATGGAGAAAAAGGCATTAGCCAAATCAATAGCTGCATACCAGGTACAAGGAGATGTATTAATTTGCTCAAGAAATGAAACTACATCTGGAAGAGCAGCTGCAATCGGAGTTACCACCTGGTTAAGTTTTTGATAATCCACTGTCATTCTCCAAGATTCATCTGTTTTTTGCACAGGCCAAGTAAGTAGGCAAGCTCAATGGGGATGTGGTGGGAATCACCACTCCTGCATCCTTCAAGTCTTTGATGGCAGTAGTTACCCCCGCAATCCCTCCCGGAGTGTGGTATTGCCTTTGCTTTCCTGTTTTCCTAGATAGGGGAAATTCTAATGGCTTCCACTTGGCTTTTCCTACCATAATATCCCTTACTCCATTTGTCAGGTGTCCAATGTGGGGGTTCTGCAAGTTTCTGAGTATATCTATTCCAGTTATGCATTCTGGAACTGGGGAAATCACTACAGGATGGGTTCGAGAACCCACTGGACCTACTGTGGGATGGACCTGAGACAAGACTTTGTTAATAACCTGACCTCCATATGCCTCCACTCTGAGTGGTGGGCCACAGTGATGTTTTGGGTCTCCTGGAATTAATGTCAGTTCAGAGCCAGTATCAAGTAATCCCTGAAAAGTCTGATTATTTCCTTTTCCCCAGTGAACAGTTGCTCTCATAAAAGGCTGTAGATTCCTTTGGGGAAAGCTGGGAGAACGATTAACAGTAAAAATTTTTGGCAGTGTATTGGAGTCCTTTCTCAAGGGGACCCAGCCTCTCCTTCATTTCAAAGGGTTGTGGGTCTTTAAACTCACTCAAATCTGGGAATTGATTCAGGGATCGTGAATCTCTATTCTGACGATTCGAGTTAGACTGCTGTTCACCTGACCTAGAATTCATCCATTCATACAGGTCAAGCAAATGTTTAGTAGATTTCTTATCTTTCACTCTTAGGGACACCATGATTAAGTAGCCAACACCATAAGTCCATATGAGTCAGACTATTCTGATTACTACTTTGACTCCTCTGTCCATTACTGTAACCACCCCCACCTTGTCTTTGTTGATTGAGTGCCGCCACATTGCCCCTACTATCACGAGGTCCAATCAGCCCCATTGTAGTTAGATGTCTTAATTCAGATGGGGAGTTCCCACTTTCAAATCTGACTTACATAAAATAGCAATCACAGAAGTCTTCAAGGATGTTGGAGCTCCTTTCACAAATGTGTTCCTCACTGTTGTGGTAAAAGGTGTGTCCTCTGGGCACTCCATGTGTGGGTCTGTGAATCTAACCTAATAAATCCACTCTAGCATGTCAATTCCCTAAGTCTTCGGATACCTTCTTCTGTTGTATACAAAGGTAGGTCTGGTACTTCAACTTGATTACTGTAGGCCACCTCGTAATCCATACTTTGGCAACTCAACCAAATAAACTATTAGATCCTTTCCTAATTTCTCAAGCTGAATCATTGAATGAAGAATCTGTGCCTAGTGGGCCAATATCAATAAATTCAGACTGATCCATCTTTATGTTCCTTGCACCATTATCCTACACCTTTAATAGCTATTCCCCCATATATTCCCCAGGTTTCTGTTTGTACATATTAGAAAAGTCAAGCAGTTCTTTTGGAGTATAGTGTACCTCATCCTGGGTCACACTTTGTACTTCACCTTTTGGGGTTTGCTGACACTTAAGTCTTGTTATAGGTCTAGAAGGCAGAATCTGTAGTGTGGAATTGTTTTGAGAACATTCAGCATTTTCTTGTAAAGCATCTGCCTCAGGCGATGCCCCAGGAAATGAATCAGGCAAGGTCTCTTTAGAGGCAGCTGGGCTAGGGCTAATCTCATTAGATGGGAGTGGAGAGGCTAATGGTTTTTCTGGGCAGGGTGGTTTAGCAGACAAACATTAAGTAAATCTCCTCAGATGGAAGTGGTTCTACTGGCAGGAGTGATTCAACAGAACTTAGAGGCTGAGTGTCCCCAGCTTCCTGATTATCTGCCCATATCCCTCCATCTCAAGTTTCAGGATCCTGCTTCTTTCCAATCAATGCCCTTACTTTAACTTCAGATACCTCTCAAGTTTGGCAATTAGCTGGCTTTGTAATTTAGCCACTCTTACAGTAAGACTCTGGGTTTGGTTTTTGGCAATTTCAGCTCTCTTACTACAAGAAATAAGACTTTCTTTCAAAGCACAAGTGGAAGCCTTGAGGTCATTTAAGCAGCACTTAAGCTTTGACTCTGAAGCCCTGAGAGCATCTCGTTCTTTCACCAGTTTGTCTAGCAAAAGTAGGACCAACCAACCAGCTTCCTTATACTTCTCATTCTGACAAAACTGTAGAAAGGTATCACACATGTATTCACCCAGAGACTCACCTTTCACCAATACCTGATCTACTGGTGGTGATATTTTGAGTATTTGTAACGCCACTTCACGCCATGGGTTAGCAGTGCTCTCTTTACTGCTGGAAACAGAGTCATCAACATCTTTAAGACTAACCAGACTTGAGGACCAATTTAGAAAACTCATCCTTACAAATTTGTTTCTCTAGACCCCACTCTAGGTCCCAAATGTCTTAGGCTGGGTTCTCTAGAGAAGCAAAACCAGTAAAGCGTATAAATGTATATATATACATTCATATCAAGGAAACTGCTCACGTGATTGTAGAGGCTGGAACGTCCCAAGTCGGTGGATCAGGATAGAGGCTTCTCTCAATTCATGTAGCTGCAGAGGCTAGTGAACCCCAGATCAGCAGCTCGAAGAGCAGGGCTCCAGCTCACAGGCTGTGAAGATCGGTGAATCCCAAGATCAGCAGATAAGGTGATAGCTCAAGTCCCCAAAACTGGAGGTCGGACAAACAGGAGGCAGCTGCAGGATTCAGAGTGAGTAAAAAGCCAGAACACCTGTTTATATTTGGATACAGGCCACATCCCCAAGGAAACTCCCTCTCAACTGATTGGCTGCCCACAGCAGACTCCATCATGGGAGTGATCACATGTAAACACTGAGAATCATGGCCCAGCCAAGTTGACACACAATCCTAACCACACCCAGAGTGCCATATAGTTCCATCAATGACTTCACTTCAGTCTCTGTTCAGCTGTCACTCTATCAGTGTTGCTTGCTTTCTTGATACTGCCAGTCTCCCGTCAATCTATCCCTTTACTCTGCTTTATTTTTCTTCATAGCACTTACAGAACCTGATATAAGAAGGTAAGTGAAAAAATGCTGATACTAGGGTTCCAGTTCATACACACATGGTTTATTCCAAACAAAACACGTTTAAAAATGTCTCTGTGATCAGTGGATGGCTATAGACAAGTTCTCTCAGTAATACACTTGTCTTAGTCTTGTTAGGGTGCCTTTAAAAAAGGATACTTTATGTGCTGTGGGGGGAAGAAAAACAATTTTGAGGTCAAGGCTAATATCAAATTTTTAACAAAACTCAAGTGGACATCTTCCCAAATCATTGAAGTTTTGCCACAAGTTTATGGGAATGCTTCCTTACAGAAAATGACAGTTTTTAGATGGATCGAGCACTTTAAAGAAGGTTGGGAATACCTTAAAGATGAGCCAAGAGAAATAAGACCACTCAGAAGGTTATGGCGACTGTTTTTTGAGATTTCTCAAAGGACACAGGACAGTCGGGGGGCTTATTATGAAGAAGTTTTAAAAAAAAAGAAAACTGCATTGGTGAGAAAAATGCCAGTAAATTTGTGCCGAGGAATTTTTTCAATCACGACAATGTACCTGCTCATTCTTCAAGGGTAGCAAGGGTTGCCCACTGAGAATTGCTTTGGGAAACCTTCCCTCATGCACCTTACAGCCCTGATCTTGCCACTTCAGACTTCTTTTTGTTCCCAAAAGTTAAAGAACATTTAAAAGGAATATGATGTGAGTCCTGCAAGGATGCCAAAACTGCCATTTTGACGTGGCCTAAATCAAAGAGCGAAGAATTCTTTGGGGAAGGGTTAGAGAGATGGAAACACCACCTTCCGAAGTGTATAAACCTAGATGGAGGATACATTGAGAAACAATAACTTCACATTTTGATATTTTTGTTTAATAAAGGTTTCTGTGATTTTGTAGCAATACTTTTTGACTTACCCTTGTATTGTTTGCAAGTATTTTCTCTCTCCCTAGAATGTGATCTCATGAAAATAAGACCTTTGTTTTGTGTACTGCTATCAGTAGTAACCACTGAATAGATATTGGTAGAATGAATAAATAAGGTTGTTACAAGAATAAAAATAACCCATTTTAATATTTAAAATCTATGCAAAGAAAACTACCATTATTATCAGAATCATTTATTCATTCATTGATTCACTCAGTAAATAGTCTTTGACTGCCAAGTACCAGACACTCTGTTAGGTTCTAAGACAGATCCTACTCTAGAGGATACACACCTTAAGAAATAAAAAATATGCTAAAGAATAATATAAATTACGAGAGGATGTTAAAGAATAACAATGAATAAATCTATAAGGTCTTTTGAAAAAAAAACTGATATAAGCTGGTTGTAAAGATGAAATGGTTAATACACTTCAAAGTGCTGTGCTAATTGGAGAGCAGTTATAAAGCCTTGAGGCAAGGGATGGAGCCAGAGGATCACTATAGATCCCTTCCCCTCATAGGGTTTTCTGACAACTGTTATCTTCTGTGGAAACCTTGGTGGTGTAGTGGTTAAATGCTGCAGCTGCTAACCAAAGGGTTGGCAGTTTGAATCCACCAGCTGCTCCTTGGAAACTCTGTGGGGCAGTTCTACACTGTCCTATAGGGTCACTATGAGTCTGAATAGACTCTATGGCAACGGGTATGGTTTTTGGGGTTGGTTATTATCTATTGCTCATTCATTGACCATATTCTTGTTTTCTGATTTAATTTGATTCTGTAGCTCCATGGATAAAAAGTATAACAAAGCATGCTCTAGAAGACATTCTAAAGGACAAAGATATTGTGCTGAAAGACAAGCTTCTGGATAAGTTTCCCAAGATACAACCTGAACAATAGGGCACTGGTGGTAAGTTTAAAATACTACTGTTATCAAGAAATGCATCGTTTCAACTGTATTTTATCTTGAGAATTATAAAATGCTAACACAATGAAACCAATAAGCTCTTCTTGGAAGATCCAAGGAATTCAACCTCCACTGAGTAACACTATACATTAATTTTTGTTGGATACTAGGTTACATGTTCAATATCTTTACCAAAAAATAGAAACATTTTAGATTAAATTAATTGCTAAATGAAACTGGAGTTTATTTGCCTTTCATTTGAACAAGTAAGCTGCTCCCAAATGAGAAAAGCAATAATTCCGTATGGTCTTCTGTAGCTATACTTACCTGTGGGTTCTGGAAGAGTGAGCGCAAATATGGGAGACAATAGAAAGGAAATACCAAAGAGGACTTGTTATTTTGCCAACCTTTATTCCTGTGTCTCCTGCCTGTTACTATTACCTTCAACATCAACAAATTATAGGAAATAATCTATCCGACATCAAATGCTGTCTAATTTTAAAGAGAAACTCACTATAGAACTTTATAAAGATATGGTTCAGAGGCATCAGTATTCCTGATATCACACAGCTATTATGTTATATGCATTAGGTTTTGGAATAAATAGTAGTAGAGCCCTTACAGACAGAGCTACAAGAGCTTTCCTGAGGTTTTCTGTATTCCTTATGGTAAGACACTCAAGCGTAACACGATCTTTAGCACATTTCTTCATGTCTCTTGACCCTGCTATTGCCTTTTGTTAATGGTGATAATGATAATTTTATAAGGATTTTATAAATAGAAAAGGATAGAAATGTTTAATACATATGAAAAGAAAAACATACTGACTAAAGGTTCCATTATCATCAGACTCTTCATTAGTTCAGGACACATTTTCTGAATTCCTACTACAAGACACTGTGCCAAGAGCTGAAGAAAACTTTACCCCAGAACTTTTAGTATAATTGAAGAAATCACTACAATTTGATGAAATAAGTACTATGGAGAATTATATTACAAGTGCAGCGCAAACACAGAAGATGATCAGGGGGAAAATTGATACACAAGAAGCACTGATATTGAACCAGACACTCTGCTAGGCATTTTCATGGATCTTATTTAATAAAGCAACATTTTAGGGTAACTAGAACCCAGCAATGGAGTCTCTTTACTAGAGAGGTACCAGAGGCCTGCTGGACAGTGAGCAGATACATGCTCATTTTAGTTGCATTCTTGCGCTCAGCCTCTGGAAGTATTTTGTTCTCATCACGATCAGTTAACTGGTTTGCATGATTCATATATGAAAATCTCACCTCAAATTTAATGCGATAGACTAATTAAATGATAGCTAAGTGGTTGTCAAAGCTACTGGGTCATTACAAAGATGCAAGCCTGAAAGATTGAAACAGTACCTCCAGCTGAGATGCTTAATTCTCTGCAACTCATGTTTCTCTCATTTATAATGATCCAAACAATCAGTGGAATTGTACTATATGATTTTGGAGCCCACAATCTTTTTAGGGGACCCTTATCATGTCTTAGTATAAAGAAAAAATCAATTCCTTCTTTGTTCTTGAAAACATCTCCCTTCAATTATCTCATGGTTGCAAGAATCAAACAGCACAATGTATATGAAGATATTACAAAGAATAAGGTGGTATTAATAAGATTGTTTTGCTAATAGAGATAGAGACAGAGAATCTCTATAGAGTCCTTCCACTCAGAATTTTCTGATTATTATTGTCAATCTATTTTGTATTAATACTGTTTAAATTTTTAAAACACAATATCTTACAAAAATAATTTGCTACAGTGTTATCATTTGTTTTCCAGACATTATTTTAGACACTGTAAGAATACCCTGGAACGTATTTTCAGGAAAAGAGGACGACAGCTTAGCTTTGAGCTCAAGAACACATATTTTAGAAAACATTCCTGAAAATTGGTTACCTATGGTAAGAATAATAATGCATATTTTTGTGTATTATGTAAAAATATAAGGATAGTATATCAACTACTAATACATGATAAAATTTATTTTAATTGTTCAATCTATTTTATTGAACTATACATAATTCTACATTAATATTTGCTAGAAGAAGGCAGAATGAATTAGCATCTCTTGGCATTCAATAAAAAAGTATTTATAGAATACAATGCTAAATCACCTTGGTGTGCTCCTGACATGGAAATTCTCCCACTTTCGTTGACTTCCCCGTACTATGGAGAACAAATGTAGTAACAAAGAGTTCTTTTCCTCATGTATGTCTCAATGTGTTAGAAAAATTTTTTTCTAGGTAGGAACCTCAGTTGTTTTCCTTTAGGTTTAAAGACCAAAATTTAATGTAGATCGTTGGTTTCAATGATGTTTGGTTTTAATTGCTTCAAAGACTGCAATGCCTCTTGCTGCTGTTGTATTCTCATTGGCTTAAGGTTCCGTGTTTGCACTTCAGAGCAGCTAGGCCTGCAGGAGCTAGGACAAAGCTTCTTCCATTCAGAGATATCAAAGTACTGCAGATTTAAGACATAGACCCAAAGTCAGAGGTAGCTGACATAGAGAATATGGGTAACACCACAGCTCCATCATGAAAGAACTGTTTGACTTTTGGTTTTGGCATCTTGTCCTTATTATTATTGATTGTAAAACAGGGAATTATACTACATTCTCCACCAATCTTTTAGGATAAAATGTAAACACGATTAACATGAAAGGTACTATATGAATAATAGATTTCCTGGGTGTTGAAAACAGTTAAACCCTCGGAAACTAATCAAAGGGTTGGTGGTTCAAACCACCCAGAAGTTCCTCAGAAGAAAGGTCTGGTGATCTGCTTTCAAAAGGTCACAGCCATTAAAACCTAATGTAGCACAGTTTTACTCTGCAACATATGGGGTTACCATGAGTCAGAATCTACTTAGTGACAACTGGTATGGTTTTGATTTATACAAATGAAATAACTCTTTAATTATTTCATTTAAAGAAAATAGAAGTTATGTAAGACCAGACATATTCCAGACATGGTGTACTTGATGTTACTAAGCAAATAAAGCCAGTTCTTTACTTACAATCTAGAGAGGATTAGAAAGAGATAGCTGCCATAGAGTTGACTCTGACTCATGACGACCTTATGTACACCAGAATGAAACTTTGCCTCATCCTACGTCACTTTCACAATGGTTGGCGCGTCCGAGTTCATCATCACAGCAATTGTGCCAATCCATCTCACCGAGGGTCTTCTTCACCCTTGAAATCTTCTACTTCACCAAACATCATGTCCTCTTCCAACGATTTATCCCTCCTGATGACATGTTCAAAGCAAGTGAGTTGCATAATGTTCTGCTGTGATCCACAGGGTTTTCATTGGCTAATTTTCAGAAGTAGATCAACAAGCCTGTCTTCCTAGTCTGTCTTAGTCTGTAAGCTCCACTGAAACCTGTCCACCATGGGTAACACTGCTGGTATTTGAAATACTAATGGCATTGATATACGCAACAACTTGGAAAGATTTCAAAGACTCTATGTTGATTGAAACAAAAAGCCAATCTCAAAAGTTTTTATACTGTATGATTCCATTTATATAGCATCCTCAAAATGACAAAAATTACAGAGATCAAGAAGAGACAAGCAATTGCCAATGGTTAGGGAAAGGGAAGGAGGGTGTGAGTGCAAAGAGGAAGCATGAGGGAGTTTCTTTGTGGTGATGGAACAGTTCAGTAGCTTGCTGATAATGGTGGGTATACAAATCTATACATGTGATAAAATGTCACAAAATATACACAAGGACATACCTCCCCCTAAAAAAACTTGAATGCCAAAAATGGCTAACCGTGTGTAGACTCGGTAGTCTAGTCTAGTAAACTGTACTGTGCCAATCACTTTCCTGGTTTTCATAATGCACTACAGTTATGTAAGATGTTACCATTGGAGAAAGATGAGTAATGGGTACATGGGACCTCTGCACTATTTTCAAAACTACCGGTGACTCTATAATTATTTCATAATAAAAAATAAAGAAATTTGCACTTGAATACAACATAGGAAAAATGCAGAAAATCAAAGAAAAATAGAAAATCTTAAAAGCAATCAGAGAGTAAAGGTAATTATCTTCAAAGAAACTATAGCTAGGATGACAGCTGATTTCTCAACAACAAAACAGAAATCAAAAGACAGAACAATATTTTCAAATTACTGCAAGAAAACAATGTAAACTGTAATGTAAACTGACCCAAACTGAACGAAATTCTAAAGCATGTTCTTTAGGCAGAAGGGAAAAAATCACAAAGAATGGCAGAGAGCTAAGGAAAAATGAAGGTAAGAAAATTGTTGAATATGTGGATAAATCTAAGAAGCATTAACTCTTGAAATTTATAATAGTTTGTACAGAGATCTAAAATAAAAACATAAAATTAAAATACCAGAAAAAATGGAAATCAGGAGCAAGGAGTAAATGGAATTAAAGTATCCTAAGGTCCTGGTTGGAGCCCTGGTGGCACAGTGGTTAAGAGCTCGGCTGCTCACCAAAAGGTGGGCAGTTTGAATCCACCATCCACTCATTGGAAATCCTGTGGGGCAGCTGTACTTGGTCCTAGAGGGTTGCTATGAGTCAGAATTGACTCATTGGCAGTGGTTTGGTTTGGTTTTTGGTTAAGGTAATGGTAAAGAGCCCCGATGGTACAGTGGTTAAGTGGTCACTACTAACCGAAAGGTTGGCACTTTGAACCTACCAGCCGCTCGGTGGGAGAAGGATGTGGCAGTCAGTTTCCATAAAGATTACAGCCTTGGAAACCGTATGAGGCAGTTCTAATCCGTCAGAATGGACTCAATGGCACACAGCAACAACAAAGATCCTGGTAGGAGGGTTCAGGTTTGGGTTACTTTTAGACTTTGATATATTCAGTATGCATATTGTATTTTCTTTAGTAACCAACAGAAGTATAACATCCCAACTGTTAGAGAGAAAATAACAATGGAATAATAATAATAATAAAAAACCCAGTTAATCCAAAAAATAATTGCAGATAATTTATACCCTGCATTGTTATACAGAGTAAGGCTCCTATCACAATGCCTGACACATAAAGAACACTTAAAAATGACATTATTGCTATAAGGAACTCTGGTGGCACAGTGCTTAAAGCGGTCGGCTGTTAACTCGAACGTCAATGGTTTGAACCCACCAGGTACTCCTCGGGAGAAACATGTGGCAGTCTGCTTCCATAAAGATGACAGCCTTAAACCCCAAGAGTGTGGCCCCCAGACACCCTTTTAACTCAGTACTGTAGTCACTACTAAGGTTCACCTTTCAGCCAAAGATTAGAAAGACCCATAAAACAAAACAAGACTAAGTGGGCACACCATCCCAGGGGCAAGGATAAGAAGCAAGAGGGGACAGGAAAGCTGGTAATGAGGAAGCCAAGGTCGAGAAGGGGAGAATGTTGTGGGGTTGGCAACCAGTGTCACAAAACAATATGTGTATTAATTGTTTAACGAGAAACTAATTTGCTCTGTAAACCCTCATCTAAAGTACAATTAAATAAAAAAAAAAAAAAGGTACCAGGGATTTTGTGGACCACTTTAAAAAAAAAAATGAAGATTACAGCCTTGGAAACCCTATAGGGTCACCATGAGTCAGAACTGACTTGACAGCAACGGATTTGGTGTGGTATGGATCATTGTTATGATTATTATTTTCTGGTCGTTTGAAAAGAATTGACTCTTTTTTACCTCTACAGGACAAAATATAGGACATATAGTAAAAAACACTTTATATGACATTCAAGTGAAAGAAGACCTTGCAAAAAGACACTCAAGACCAAGGCTACTCTCTGGTAAGAGTAAAAACATATTTTATTCCTGAAATTTATGGTTTTAGTTATGGCTTTCTTTAAGCGTGGTTATATATGAATATACAGACACAATGTTACCAAAAAGTTACTAGTCTATGCAAATGTATATTAATATTTATGGATAGTTGTTGTTCGGTGCCATCAAGTCGGTTCCGACTCATAGTGACCCTTTGTACAACAGAACAAAACACTGCTCAGTCCTGCGCCATCCTCACAATCTTTGCAATGTTTGAGCTCATTGTTGCAGCCACTATGTCAATATACAGTATAATTGCTACTATATGCAGTGAATTTATTAAATGTAAACCAAAAATGTGGCATGAGGTGTGCGTGTATGAGAAACAGGAGGGTACATGACATACCTAATGACATTCCAGTTTAAAAACATTGTAAAACTCTATTGGCCAAACAGAACAAGTCTGAGGGCAAGATTGGGCCTGCAAGCCACAAGTTTGCGACTCGACTACAGCTGCATGATCAGTATTAGGACCCAAACAGAAACACTTTCGCCTTAAAATCCAACATTAAATTATCTTGAGGGATATTAGTATGAAGACTCTCTCTACTCATAACATTTCCTCACCTTGGATTTGGAGAGACTGGGTGGCTTCGGGATAAGAATACACAGAGTTCCATTTCTTTACTTTCCTGTCTCCCCTGGACATGGACCTAGATCTGGACGTGTACCTGGACCTGGACCTGGATACATTCTTGGTTCTGCTGTGATCCTCATACGAGTCCTTGATGTTTCCATGTAACTGGGAAGAAAGGGAGAGGTGTTAGAAGACTTATCCTCCTGTCTTCCTTTATTCTTGCCCTGCCCAACTATAATATCTTTCAAATATATTAAACTGGTAAAAGCATTTAAGCTAATTTAGCTGTTATCCTAAACACTAAGTTTAGATCTTTATGTCTGATTGCAGAGAAATCAATTCCTTCTGCTGCCACAGGTAGCAATATTATACCTACTTCTTTCCGACATAAGTAAAATAACCTTTGCCTCTTAGAACCAAATAGACCTATAGGAATGGGGCCTGGCCTAGAAACGTCCTATACTTGACATGTAAAATTTCAAATGAAAGAATTCAGTAAAGCTGGTAGGGCTGATGTACTATCACCGATTTCACATGAAAATAAAAACTAAAAACAATCTTGAGCAAGGTAAATTTCTACTAATTACAGTGTTAACGTTACCAGATTAAGAAACAGAAAAATGGCAAACACACATTCTGTCCTCTTAACCAAATACAATATGTGGCTGGGAAGTAGACAGGAAGAGATTTAGGTTTACTCTGTTTACTCCTAGTTCAGTGGTACACAAAAAATACATTAACCAGAACGTCAGTTGCCAACCCCCGCAGTATGGGAAGAAGTTTTTGGAGGCGGCCAGAGTTCTGCACCCTTCTCTCTTTAACTTATTTAGAGGCTGTGCCTCCCAACGTGCAGCGTAGTTGAAGAGTTGAAGTTGACAGAGGGCTCTTATATCTGGCTCTTGTAATTCTCTCAAGAGCTGAGATAGACAGTGTTTTAGAAATAATCTGTATTTAGAATATAATTTCATAAATGTTAATACCTGACTTAAAATTATCTACAACTTTTTTCAGTTTATTCAAGAGGCATTTTCTTCCTAGAAGTGGAAGCAGAAGCAGTACTGTATACTCAATTTTGCAAATTTTCTTCTAAGCATCAAAAGTTGGACTAAGGGTACTCCAGAAGGAGGGCCTTGGTCATTGATACATATTGGTATTAACTGCTATGGTTTTCATTATATAGCTTTTGCTTATATTTAAATCATGAGAATGCAATCCATAGTAATTTGGATGAGCTTCTCCAGTTATTTGCCTTTAGTTGAATTACGCTGATACAGTGAATGAACTAAATACACGTTTCAGGACTAACAAGAAAGTATTTGCACAAATTTAACACCAAATAAATTTAGGGAATGCCTTAAATGAAGCTTTACCCCCTTCCGCTCCCATTTTCTTTTCTCCCTTATCTTCTCCACTTCCATCTAGAACAGGCAGGCAACTTTACAGCAGAGAAGCAAACAAGAAATTGATGGAAAGATCCATTTCTACACTTTAGTCACTTTTCTACAATTACCTACACTTGATCTGTGGCCTCAGTGAGCTTATGGAAGTCCAAAGGCCAGAAGGGGAACCGTTGCCTTCCACAAATGCTAAAAAGATCATGGAGATTTTAGTCTCCTGCCATCTTCTATTTTTCTTTCTAAAACCTGTCACCAACTCCCCGAACAGGTTTAAATAATGTACATGGACTCCTCTGTATAAGTTGTTATACTTTCAGTTTTAAAGACCCACAGACAAAGTAGAACATTAGTTGTGAAAATATACACCCTTTCCTTACTTATCAACATGGTTAGGTTCCAAAGATCAGGTCATTATGAAAAATCAGTGATATGCAAAAATGGAAGATGACGTCATCAGATCACAAAATGGAAGATGACTACAACATTACATAACTGCCAAACCAGTCAAAATCATGACCCAGCCAAGGTGATGCATAACCTTAACCATCAAAGCCAGTGTTACTCTCGCCTTGCACCTCGGCATTTGTTACTGTTCGTTACTGCCAGACATATGTCGTTAATGTGCAAAGTAGTCAGTAGATTTTTTACTACTGTCGTAAATGTGAAACGTCGAATAACGAGATAGTCGATAAGTGAGAAGAAGGTGTAGTTAAAAGTTGCCATCTCTTTCTCCTAGTTACCACAAAGTAACACTTTTAACTCATTTTTTCATCAAAATAAAAGTACACATAGCCTAACAACAACAATAATATAACAGCCCCTAAACACTATGAGGAGCCCTGGTAGTGCAGTGGTTAAGAGCTATGGCTGCTAACAAAAAGGTCAGCAGTTCGAATCCACCAGCAGCTCCTTGGAAACCATATGGGGCAATTCTACTCTGTTCTATAGGGTCATTATGAGTTAGAATCGACTTGACAGTACTAGGCTTTAAACACTATGATGACAGAGCCCTGGTAGCTCAGTGGTTAAAACACTCGGATGTTAACTAAAAGGTTGGTGGTTCGAACCCACCAGCTGCTCTGCAGGAGAAAGATATGGCAGTCTGCTTCTGTGAAGATCATAGCCTTGGAAACCATTTGGGGCAGCTCTACTCTGTCCTATAGTGTCACTATGAATCAGAATCAACATGATAGCAAGGAGTAAACACTGTAATAAACCCTTGGCATACTTTATTGAATTTAGTCCTTATTATAACCTATGGTATAAGTAACTAATCTCCACTTTACAAATTAGAATACTGAGATTCAGAGAGGTAAATATCCTGCTCAATTGTCATAGTGAATGAATAGAGGAGTTGGAATATAAACTCATGTCTGTCTGACTCCACAACCCACGTTCTTAGCCACTTGACACAACACTACAGCCCTTCAACATCAGACAGACTTGTTGCAACTAGGGTTGTATTTTTCTTACTCACAAATGGTAAAATTATGAATATATAAAACTTAGAGCTGACCCTAAATTACCTCACTTTCAGAGTAAGGAGATCGAGATTGCAGTCTTAGCTCTACCCAAGACTTACATGAGCTCTTGCAAAACGGAACTTCTCTTGGCCTTTAACGTTCTCATTTGTAAAATGGGGATACTATCTCTGCCAACTATATGAGATTGTTGTGAGAATAAAAGTGGACCTGTGGTAATCTAATAGGAACTACATACATGAAAAATGGTTCTGTTCTCAAAAGTCATTCATCACTTATTCATGTATATTTATATGGCACCTACTTAGTGACAGTCACTGTGCCAGGTGTCAGGGCATTCTTTCCCCTGAAGGCACTTAGTCTAGAAGGGAAGACAAGGATTCAAAAACAAATAGGAACCCCTACCAAGTGTTATGGGTAAGAGAGAGGAGTCAGCTAATATTTTACATAAGTATTATATCAGATTGTGTGCTAGGCAAGTCATAGAAATGTTCTCATTTTATTTGCAAAAAAACTCTCAGAGCTTGTTTCTCATCCCGATCTTGCATATGAGGAAACCAAGGCTGAGATAAGTTAAATAAACTTACTGAATGCCGCACAACTAGTGACAGAAGATTCAAAACCCCGGTACACTTTTGCTGTGCTGCATCGCAAAGGAGAAAGACTAATTTTGCCTTAGAGATAGGTAGATACCAGAAAAACCAAAACAAACCCATTGCCGTCAAGTCAATTCCGACTCATAGACATAGGGAGATAGGTGCCAGCAATTCAGCTCTGACTCGTGGCAACCTTACGTACAACAAAATGAAAAGTTGCCCAGTCTAGTGTCATCCTCACTATCTCTGGCATTTTGAGTCCATCGTTGCAGCTGTTGTGCCAATTTGCCTCACTGAGGGTCTCCCTCACCCTCATTGGCTCTCTACTTCACCAGACATGATGTCCTGCTATAGCAATTTATCCTTCCTTATGATGTCTCCAAAGCAAGTGAGTTAGACAATGTTCTGTTGTAATCCATAACGTTTTCATTGGCTGATTTTCAGAAGTAGATCACCAGGCCTTTCTTCCCAGTCTATCTTAACTGGAAGCTCCACTGATACCTGTCCACCATGGGTGACCCTGCCGGTATTTGAAATACTGTGTCATAGCTTCTAGCATCATAGCAACATGCAAGCCACTACAGTACAGCAAACTGACAGATGGGTGGTAGAATTTTGCCTTAAGATCTTGTATAATCTTCATATCACCTTCTTCCTTGGTTTTGAGAATCATCTGGAAAGAAGTATGTAAAAATGCTATGTAACTAAGTGTTCTAAATGAGGATTTATAGGGATTCCTTCTTTTTCTAGGCTTTCCTTGTAACTTCTACTTGTAATCTGGCATTAATGCATATTGAAAAAGATTCGTATCACATGCTAATATTAACTTGGCTCTGTGCTCTGTTATCTTCTTTTGTCTCTATAGAACTCAAGTCAGGAGTTACCCAAAAGCATGGATCAGCCTTGATAAGTAATTACATTTCACACCCAAGACCCATGGCTTTATTTTCTGACTTTCCTTGTCATTAATTATATGGGAACATGTTAAGATCGTGTTACCATAAGCAACTACCAGGTAGTTCCCAATTTACAATGGGGTTCCTTTCCAACGACTCCCTGTTAAGTCGGTTCTTACGTAGATTGAATACCTCATTTTTTCTTCAGTTTTCATTATTATTGCCTTTTATTATCAGTATCTTTATAAATTCAACCTTTACTTGTTTTGGGGGCTTTGAAACATTACATATAAACTTACAGATAGATTTAAATATATACATAAAAAATACACAAATCATAAAAATTAACTCTGACGATAAGGAAGAGTTAATGATGTTGGCATTTTGTCAGTTGTGGTAATAATTCCACTTGTGGAAGGTTCTGGATCATCTGGATTATCCCTGGGAATGGGGATGGTGTTTCTAGTCAGAAAATTAGTGAGAGTTGTCTGTATGGTCCTTTTCTTTTTTTCTTCATGTATTTCGCGGTAACATCTCACTGCTTCCTGAATTTGCCTATTGACTTTAGCAAAGCTATCAGCATTTGGGTCCACGTTCTCAAGCAACTGAAGCCCCTAATTTAGTTTAGAAAACTAAATCTATAAGACAGTGTTTTGAACAGTAAATCATAAAACTGAACATATGCTAGTGAACATCTGAGAATGGTAACATCAGCAAATTACAGGCTGAAACATTGTATGTAGTACATATTACTAACAATAAGATGTATTAAAAACAAACAAACCTGAAGATCATAAGTGCGGTTTATCAAAACTCCAATACATCATAAATTGGGGACTACCTCTACTATAAATTGATTCTCTACCCAATCTTGGTTGTATTTCACATTATTATATACTCGTGGTGGGCAATTTTCCAGTTGTGCTTTATTTTATATTCCTGAGCTCCAGTAACAAATTCTTTGCATAAAGTCAAATGTTAAGCGATTCTATTCTCCACTATCTTAATGTAAAACTATCATAATGTAAAGCAATGAATATTCTCAGCATGGCAATTTCCATTTTGACTTTCATCTGTGACCTGGCTGAGTTTGTGTAAGGGCAGAGCCCAGAATGGGATTCATTTATTCTTATTCCTTTCACCTATCAACAATTCTCTTGCCATGAATGAATGGATCTCAAAGACTTCTGCCATTTCTCTTACTGTCCTTTGAAGACCCACGGCGATGTAGATGTTTCGTTTGGAGGTTGTGCTTCACAGAGACTGAAATACCACACGCTACTGGCATAATGGTTAAGAGCTACCGCTGCTAACCAAAAACGTCGGCAGTTCGAATCTACCAGGCGCTCTTTGGAAACTGTATGGGGCAGTACTACTTTGTCTTATATGGTCACTATGAATGGAAATTGACTCCCCAGTGACAGGTTTGGTTTTTTTTTTTTAATTCCAGTGCAGCAGTGTGCAAAACTTTCCCTTTAATCCAAAGGTGCATGCAGGATCTACAACAAGGGTGATAGGACTAATTGGAGGAACTGGCAAATCCAAAACTTAGAGTCTGCCTCAGAAGGAGCTGAAAGTTCATTACAGGGAGAATCAGATTATAGTTAATTCTACCTTTAATTATCTGGATGAGGTAGGGAGAGTCCCTTGACTTTGCTTGGCCTTATCATTTCCCTTTAAAAAATGAAAATAAAAATTCATTTCCTACCAATATCATAAAGTTGTTCTGAGAATAAAAAGTGAACCATCATAAAGTAATAAGTGCTATGCAAATGAACAATATAAATAACATCAAATCAATATTCTCTCGTTCAGAAAATTATCATGACAATCCTCATGATTGTCAGGCAGTATGAGGAATTGGTATGCTCTATACTCTCCAAAACTCACAATCCAGAAAGGAACTGTGATAAGAATTAGAGTGGTGGAGTGTAGCAAGTGCTACGAGAACATTTTGAGTAAATAGGCACAGGGGTTGAGAATAGCACATAGAAAACCAATATTTAATGAGTATGTAGGCTGGATACATTCACACCCATTATTGCATTTAATAGCATTTAACAAAGTGCAGTATGATGTTACAGTAAATTGTCTGTAGGTTCTGGAGTCAGACTGTCAAAATTTGTATCTCAACCCTACCACTTACTGTGTGACCTTGGACAAGTTATACAGTCTCTTTATGCTTTAATTTTTCCATACATACAATGAGATAATAATAGTGTCTATCTCACAGAGTTAAGCAATGATTAAGGGAGAACACATACAAAATGCTCAGTACCTAGTATAGTACCTAATGTGGTAAGTGCTGAGTTATATTATTTATTAATACCAAAAAATCACGGTTTGAACCCACCAGCTGCTCCACAGGAGAAAGATGTGGCAGTCTGCTCCTGTAAAGATTTCAGCCTTGGAAATCCTGTGGGGGCAGTTCTTCTCTGTCCTATAGTGTCACTATGTGTTGGAATCGACTTGACAGTACCCAACAACAGCAACAAGCTTAATCATTACTAAACTGGAAAGGTTCATTTTATTTTCTTGTATTAACTTAACATGTGATTATTTTATTTCTATTTAGCTATAGAGATTGAAGTGTATAAAGCAGCAAAGCTTAACCTGGAAAGCATTTTAACAAGTAAGGCTATCCAATTCAGAGAAAAGATTGTGACAATGCTTTCTAAAGAAAGGATCAAGAAAATGAGACACTAGAAGATAAGAATCTTATGCAGTTGTGAGTTTGTGACAGAGTTTCAGTTGTAACTTCTTCAAATGTTTGATCATAAGTAAAAACACAAATAGCTACTGTGGACATAATTTGGGGAAAATGTTGGCATCTTTGTCATCAGAATCATCTGTGGAACTTTTTAAAAATGCACATGACAGGGTATCTACCCTGGAGACACTGCTTCAGTAACCATTTTTTTAAAAAAACTCATTCAAAATAAAAAATAAATAAATAAGCTGTTCCCAATGAAGATATAACAAAACATCAAACCTTAGAATCATTTTAATTGCTAAAACACTCTGAAATTCAGTAATAATTGAAAACGCAAGCACAACAGTATCAATAAGCAACTATAATGAGGTTTAAGGTATCTGTGGATTCTGTGTCTGTCTTTGGTTAAAATAGTAGACATTGAGCTAAATACTCTGAACACAAACCCTCCCATGCAAAAATCCTTCCTTCAGTTCCACTGCTGAATATTTGCAAGATATACCTGCTAGAGAACTCTTACATATTTTTTTAAATTTTTGTTACAGAATTTTATTTATTTTGTTGTTGTTGAGAATATACACAGCAAAACATACACCAAATCACCAGTTTCTATATGTACCATTTAGCGACATTGATTACATTCTTCGAGTTGCTCCTAGGATTTTTATAGACAGATGATTCTGCAATGAGAATAGCAGAAAGACTGTACAAACTAATGGGAATGCACTTTTCTGCCTCAGTTTGATCCATGGGCTTGGGTGAATTTTTGGAAGGGCCAAGCCTGCAATGCCAGCCTCTGCCTTCCTCGTATACTTGAGAAGAAAGATTTCATAAAGAAACCTTAAAGTATTATATGGTAAAATAAATAGTTATCATTAATCATAGTTTAATACAAGGAGTAAATATTCATTAAATATCTAAGAAATGCTAAGCTTAGGTGCTTCCTTCAAGATGCTCATGGTTGGACAGAGAGAAAAGCGTAAGTATTTATTATGCAGTGTGATCAGAAAATAGAATATAGGTTTCTGACAAGTTCCAGAGACCCAGAGGAAGGAGAGGAAACCAGTGAGTGCAGGGGCAGGACGTAGAGAATTAAAGTTTATAAAGTGCCTCCTATTAGGTTGAACCATACGAAATTACCAATTTCCTCATTCAAAGATAATTGGAAACGGATAAGGGTGATGGTTGAACAGTATGATGAATGTAACTAATGTCTCTGAAGTGTACATGTGAAGAATGTGGAAATGGCAAATGGTTTGTCGTGCATATATTTACCACAATGAAAAGGAACAGTTAATATCAGCAATTTCATATAATTCAACCCATCATGTCATACATGACAAATGCTGTGCTATCAATCTTCATTAATTTTCATTATTTCTCACAGTAACCTTGTGGTGTACTATTAATATTCCTGAGACACAGGACGATTAAATATCGTTTATGTGGCCACAGAGCTAATTAGTGGCAGAATTAAGATTAAAACCCAGGTTTGCTTGACTTAAGAGTTACTCTCTTCATATATACCACTCTGTCCTTACAAGCAAAGCCAAATGGTGGAGGGTAAACGAATACATTTTATCAACGTTCTGATGAGTGAATGTGATACCATACATAAATGTGCTGGTCAGGAATAAAGTTGTATTATTAAATAAGTACAGAACTAGAACTATAGATTTCTCTATTCCATCCTTAGAATTTGTTTTATCACTATTAGAACAGGCATTCCCAAATCTCAGGATGTTCACAGTCTAAGAGAGGAGATGCCAACTTAAATAACTACATTTCAGTATGCTGAACGCTGTAGTGCAATATGTGCTGAGTTACAAGTGAACTTAAAGGAACCAGAAAAAAATTCAGCTTTGGCATCTTATGGAAAGCATCACATTTTATTAACTCTGTGATAGCTAGAAACAACTTAGGGCCAATACACAGAGGCCATCTTTGGCTCATTTATATAACAGTAGACTGTGTATCTAAGGAGACCTAGGGGTGCAGTGGTTAAGTGGTTGGCTGCTAACAGAAAGGTCAATGGTTTGAACCCATCCGGCAGCTCTGTGGGAGAAAAGATCTGGCAATCTGCTTCTGTAAGGATTATAGCTTAGGAAACCCTATAGGGCAATTCTACTCTGCCCCATAGAGTTGTTGACTCGTAATCAACCTGATGGCACACAACGACAACAACATTCTGTGTATATAGTTCTGTCATTTTATCACGTATGTAGCTTAATGTAACTACCATCTCAATCAAAATGCAATTGAAAATAGTAGAAAAGCGGGGAGATACTAAAAATATTTATCAACTATATGATATAGGAATTGACCAATCAGAAGGGACTCCAGCTTTAGAACCAGGGTTAAATTAGAGTCCTAGAAGCCCCAACTCTGCTGATGTTAAATTTTAGGTTGCTGCACCCTGGGGTGGTTGAGAGGTGGGAGTGGGGAGTCCTGAAGTCCTCCACAAATATTTCAGTTTTTTAAACCAATAGCACATCTGTACCCATGCTATTCTGACTATGAATATCAGCCCTATAATGAGTTTGTCTTATTAAGTAGTAGTAAGTTCATGGGAATTGAGGCTGATCAAGGACAAAAATATGACATAGAGATAGCATTGCACAACAAGCTATTAACTGAGGCTGACTCATTACTCCACAGCAGGAGTTCTCCCAGATACAAGTGGAGCGGGAAGCCACCAGAAGGAAAAAAGGGCATGAAAAACCCCGGGGAGAGGTGAAGCAGGGAGGAGGGGCTTACATATGTCTTTCCAATATCCTCCTGTAGCAAGGTTGGAGAGTGTCTGGGTTAGAGCACTCTGAAGAACAGTTGAAGCTGAGAGTCCTTATAACTACAGCAGATGTTGAGTGCAGTTTTGTGGGTTATGTAAATCAGATAGGCTCTAAGTGGCTAGAAATATGCTTATGAGGGCTGTTTTTAAAGCAACTCAAGTGCACAAATTTGAATTTGGTACTGGTAGGCTTTTGGGGGCCGTTAACAAATCTCAGCTTGCTATGAAGGAGTAAATAACTTGGGGCCAATACACAGAGACCATCCTAGGCTCATTTTTATAACAGTATACTGTGTGTATAGAATTAGTCAACGTTCAACCATTTCAGGGGGTAACATATGATCAAGAACCAATGGTACTGAAGGAAGAGGTCTAAGCTGTACTGAAGGCACTGGTGAAAAACAAGACTCCAGGAACTGATGGAATACCAATTGAGATGTTTCAACAAATGAATGCAGGGCTGAAAGTGGGCACTTATTTATGCCAAGAAATTTGGAAGACAGCTACCTCACCAACTGACTAGAAGAGATCCATATTTGTACCCATTCCAAAGAAAGATGATCCAGCAGAATGTGGAAATTATCGAACAATATCATTAATATCACCCACAAGTAAAATTTTGCTGAAGATCATTCAAACGCAGCTGCAGGAGTACATCAACAAGCAACTGTCAGAAATTCAAGCCAGATTTATGAGGACGTGGAACAAGGGATATCATTGCTGATGTCACATGGATCATGGCTGAAAGCAGAGAATACCAGAAAGATGTTTAGCTGTGTTTTATTGACTACACAGACATTCGACCCTGTGGATCATAACCAATAAGGATAACATTGCAAAGAATGGGAATTCAGAACACTTGATTGTGCTCATGAGGAACCTGTACTTAGACCAAGGCGCAGCTGTTTAGAGAGAATAAGGGGATACTGCGTGGTTTAAAGTCAAGGAAGTTGTGTGTCAGTGTTGTATCGTTTCACCATACTTATTCAATCTGCATGTTGAGCAGATAACCCGAGAAAGTAATATATGAAGAAAAAAGTGGCATCAGGATAGGAGGAAGACTCATTAATAACCTGTAATATGCGGACGACACAACTTTACTTCCTGAAAGTGAAGAGGACTTGAAGCACTTACTGATGAAGTTCAAAGACCATAGCCTTCAGTATGGATTACACCTCAACATAAAGAAAACAAAAATTCTCACAACAGGACCAAAAAGCAACATCATGATAAATGGAGAAAAGATTGAAGTTGTCAAGGACTTCATTTTACTCGGAAATATAGTCAATGCCCATGGAAGCAGCAGTCAAGAAATCAAACCACGCATCGCATTGGGCAAATCTGCTGCAAAAGACCTCTTTAAAGTGTTGAAAAGCAAAGATGTCACCTTGAAGACTAACGTGTGCCTGACCCATATGCATCTGAAAGCTGTACAGTGAAGATGGATGACCGAAGAATTGATGCCTTTGAATTATGGTGTTGGCAAAGAATACTGAATATACCATGGACTGCCAGAAGAACCAACAAATCTGTCTTCGAAGTAGAACAGTCAGGAAGCTCCTTAGAAGCAAGGCTGACGAGACTTCATCTCACATACTTTGGACATGTTATCAGAAGGGACCAGTCCCTGGAGAAGGACATCATGCTTGGCAAAATAGAGGGTCAGTGAAAAAGAGGAAGACCCCCAAGGAGATGGATTGACACAGTGGCTGCAACAATGGGTTCAAGCATAACAATGATTGTGAGGATGGCTCAGGACTGGGCAGTGTTTCGTTCTGTTGTTCATAGGGTCGCTATGAGTTGGAACCAACTTGACAGCACCTGACGACGTATCTGTTTCATCTTTATAGACTACTATTGGACAAGTTCTAAAGACTCCTCTGGAAGACATTTTAAAGAGCAAAGGCCTTCAGCAAAAAGAGAAAATTTCTAAGTTCGCCAAAGTACATTCCCAATGACCTGGCAAGAATAAAGCTATAGCTTTCATTCTAGCTTTAATTTATGATGTACCTTGGTGTCTGTATGAATACATGTGTTTCTTGCCCAGAGTTAGTTCAGCTTGTTGGACCTGTCGTTTTTTAGTTTTTTAAAATTTGGAAGGTTTTCAGCTATTATACCTTGAAATATTTGTTTCCCTCCCTTCTCCCTTTTTTCCTGTGTTCCAGCTACAGGTCTATTAGACCTGATAGGATCCCACAGATCACTGAGGCTCTGTTCATTTTTTTCATCTTTTTTCTCTCTGTCTTAAATTTTAGATAGATTTTATTGACATATCTTCTGCAATGTCTACTCTACTAAAAAGCTTATCAAATGACATTTAATTTCAGATAATGTGCATTTAGCTCAAGAGGATCTAGTTGGTTCTTTTTTACGTCCTCTCCATTATGTTCTTGCTTTTGTTTGCATTCTTGAGCTTCTGGATCATCTTTATAGTAGCTGTTTTAATGTCTTTGTCTGCTAATTCTATCATCTCTGTAATTTTTGGACCTGTTTTTGTTGACTGCTTTTTTCTCTTGCTATGGGTCACATTTTTTTTTTCTTCTTCACGTGTCTAGTAATTTTTATTGGATTTACATTGTTGAATGCTTGCCGTTGTTAACCTTTAAAGAGCACTAAATGTCTTCTGACAGAGAGGTAACTTACTTAGGGATTAGTTTCATCATTTTGAGCCTTTTTCAAAGCTCTTTTTAGCCTTTAGAGTAGCTTTAGTCTAGGGCTAACTTTAACCCATTTTTTTAAAAAAATAATTTTATTTATTTTGTTGTTGTTGTTGAGAGCATACACAGCAAAACATACACCAATTTAACAGTTTCTACATTTACAATTCAGTAACATTGATTACGTTCTTCGAGTTGTGCAACCATTCTCACCCTTCTTTTCTGAATCGTTCCTTCCCCATTAACATAAATTCACTGTTCTGAGGTCTCTACTAAATTTTTTTTTTTTTTTT
>NW_004444131.1:957484-961841 GCF_000243295.1 Trichechus manatus latirostris
AAAAAAAAGCAACACCAGCAGCCAACAAATGGCACTCAGAGAGCCAGCTAGTGCAGGCTGGTGTTTCTGGACAAGAGACTGTGTCCGTGGGAAGCAGAAGAATCTGAGTGTGGGTGAAGAAGGGTAGAGAGTGGAAAAGTGTATATCACAAATTGCTGGTGCTCTGCAGCCCCTCAGGAAGAAGCAAAGATGGCGCACAGAGCCAGGCACTCAAGTGAAAGGAGGGGGAGGTAGCAAGAGGCAAGTGAGAAATCAAAAGAAGCAGAAAAATAAACGCAACTCTAGCAGCCAACAAATGGCACTCAGAGAGCCAGCTAGTGCTGGCTGGTGTTTCTAGACAAGAGACAGTGTCCGCGGGAAGCAGAGGGGGCCGAGTATGGGTGAAGAAGGGTAGAGATTGGGAAAGCGTATATCACAAATTGCCAGCGTTCTGCAGCCCCTCAGGAAGAAGCAAAGATGGCACATGAAGCCTGGTATTTGAGAGAAGCAGTTGGGGGGGTTGTGAGACGTAAGGAAGAAATCAAAAGAAGTGGAAAAAAGCAACACCAGCAGCCAACAAATGGCACCCAGAGAGCCGCCCGCTTGGATGTGTGGAATCCAAGCAGCTGGAACTTCCAGGTCCAGAGACCGTGGCCGCGGGAAGCAGAGGAGGCCGAGCCGGGGCAAAAAGGGTGGGGGGTGGGAAAGCTCACACTGCAAATTACTGGTTGTTTTGTCTCCTTCTGGATGCTCCATGAGGTTGCTTTCTCGTACCTCCATTTGCTGGTCTCCAATAGGAGTCCAAGATGGTGGATCCGTGCTGCGTTAGCTGGTAGGGGACCTCTGCATGAATCTCTCCTCGCTCTCCGTTCTCTGTCAGTTTTCTCATTCCATTTGGTGCTTGGCTGAGTTCTTTAACTCTTCATTTGATGTTTTAGGGTTTCAGGATTGTTGTATTCTCTGTTCGGCTTAGTTTTTCGGATCTTTGCTGTGGAGGGACGGTGTGGTGCTTCTACCTAGAGCGCCATTTTGCTGGAACTGAAAATGTTATATCTTGATGTTAGAAGTCAGGACAGTGGTTTCCCTGCATAGGATTTTGACTGAGAAGGGAGGCCAAGGAGGCTTCAAGGTGCTGACAACATTCTATTTCTTGATTTCAGTGCTGGTTACACTGTGTGTTCAGTTTGTAAAATCTCATCCAACACTTATAATTTGGGCATTTTTCTACACATATACTATACTTCATTAAAAAATTTACTTAAAAATATTGTCATAGAGACTTCCAGGCAATGTGGCACTATAGACAGAAGCACCATGCCATCCCTCCACAGCGAACATCCAAAAAACTAAGTCAGAGATACACGTCAATCCTGAAACCCTAAGCATCAAATGAAGAGATAAAGAGCTCAGCCAAGCACCAAATGGATTAAGAAACTGACCAAGAACAGAAAGCGAAGAGAGATACATGCAGCGGTCCCCTATCAGCTACCACAGAACAGATCTGCCATCTTGCACTGCTATCAGAGATTGGTGAACAGGGGGTACTAGAAAGCAGCTTCATGAGTTTCCAGCAGGAGACAGAACAGCTGGTAACTAGCGATATTCACTTTCCCACCACCCACCCTTCTTTACCCCCGCTCGGCCTCCTCTGCTTCCTGTGGTCACAGTCTCTTGGCCAGGAAGCACCGGCTTCACCCCAGAGCAGCTTGGATTCCACCCACCTGCACTGGTCGGCTCCCTGAGTGCCATTTGTTGGCTGCTAGTGTTGCTTTTTTCTGCTTCTTTTGATTTCTTCCTTACCTCTCACAACCCCCCCAACTGCTTCTCTCAAATACCAGGCTCCGTGTGCCATCTTTGCTTCTTCCTAAAAGCCTTCAAAACACTGCTCGACTGTGAAATTGCTTCCTGGCCCATGCGGCCACGCCGGTGGGACATCCGGGGTTTTTTGTTTGTTCTGATTTGTTCTGTTTTGATTTGATTGTTTGTTTTATTTTTGTTTTTTCAGCTTGGGAGCTCCTTCTAGTAGGGCAGTACTGTGTGGCTTGGGAGCTACTACATTACCCTATGCAGATGCACAGTGACATCCTTGGGGACATTTCTTCTTTCTTGGTGTTTTTGGGGGAGGTTTTTTGTTTCTTTGTTTTATTTTCTTCTCTCTCTTTTTCCCTTTTTGTCTTTCTTCATTTCCAGTGTCTCATCTCTCTATACTTACCTTCAGTTCTGGTCTCCTGGATACCTGGTGCTGTGTGACACCTCTGCCTCTTCTAGCCAGGCTTTATTTCACTGCCTGGGAGCAATTTCCCAAGTCCAACCAGCCACACCAGTGGGATCACTGGGGGCTTTTCATCTTTTTTTTCATCTTTTTTTTCCTCTAATGTTGTTTATTCTTTTTTTTTTAACCTTTTTTTTTTTCCTTTGGTTTTTCTCCATTTCTCAGCCTCACATCTCTAGACTTCAACAACAAGCTCCCTTAGCACTCTTGTTTGTTTGTGTGTATGTTTTTGGCTCCTGTTCCTCTCTCCTCTTTCCCATACCCATCTTAGCTCCACACATCACAATCTCCCCCCTCCTTTTCGCCTACCTGCACTGTGCGCTGAACATCACAATCCAAAGAAACACAAGCATGGCCTACTGGAACCTGCCCTGCACTGATACCTGGCCTGACCTTTTGGCCCTAGTAGGTGCCACAAACAACCCATCCCAGCAACTCCCCTTCAGCTGAACCTGCCCTGCTGTACCACACCAGAGAGACTCACCCTCCCCATTTGAGAAGGAAGTGAAAAGTATTGTGCTCACGAAGAGTAAACAACATAGAACGTGCAGCCAGCCTGCTCAAACATAACCAAATAAAACAAAAAAGCAGGATGAAACAAACAAATCTACAATCAATAAACGAGCAAAATAACTACTGAATGACATGAACACAGCCAACAATATCAAAACATATACAAAAACAGGACAGGATGGTTCCAGTAGGCATTCAAAATAAAACACTAGATGACTTTCCAGTAGGAGAAAATGCACTAGAACTAGCTGATAGGGAATTCAAATCTCTAATACTCAGAATTATCCAAGAGTTGAAGCAAAAAGCAGAGAAAAATGAGGAAAAATAGACAAATTCATGGAAAAGGCAGAAAAATTCATGGAAAATACAGACCAAAAAAATGGAAGAATTCAAGAAAATAATACAGGAACAAAATGCTAAAATAAATTCACAACTAGAAATCATACAAAAACAACAATTAGAAATCCAAAAGATAAACAACAAGATTTCAGAAATGGATGATGTCATAGAAGGGCTGAGAAGTAGATTTGAAACCATGGAAGACAGGATCAGTGAAACTGAAGACAAACACTTGCATGAAAAATTAAGAAAAAAGAACAAAGAAAAATGAAGACATCCTGAGAATTATGTGGGATACAATCAAAAGCAAAAATTTTGCGTGATCAGAGTTCCAGAACAGGGAGAGAAAACAGAAAAAACAGAGAGTATCACTGAAGAATTGCTGACAGAAAACTTCCCCAAAATCATGAAAGATGAAAAGCTGACTATCCAAGAAGCTCAATGAACCCCATATAGGATAGACCCAAAAAGAAAGTCACCAAGGCATATCATAATCACACTTGCTGCAAACAAAGACAAAGAATCCTGTGAGCAGCACGAGAAAAAAAAAAAAGTCACACAAAGAAGAGAAACAATAAGACTGAGCTCGGATTATTCAGCAGAAACCATGCAGGCAAGAAGACAATGGGATTACATATATAAAACCTTGAAAGAAAAAAATTGTCATCCAAGAATAGTATATCCTGCAAAACTCTCATTCAAATATGATGGTGAAAGTAGGTCATTGCCAGATAAACAGAAATTAAGGGACTATGTAAAAACCAAACCAAACTTACAAGAATTATTAAAGGGGTCCTTAAATCTGGGAACAATCAACATCAGACCACAGGCTGAATCTAGGACACAGGTTGTACCAGTCAGATTCCAACCTAGGAAATGAATTCTCGAGGACTATCCCAAACCAAAAGAATCACAACAGGAAACGAGATGTTGATCTGTAAATGATGGCAGCATCAGAACAATAAAAGAGGGAATAAATGGTGCAGGTATAGAACCTTCTGATGGAGAGAAAGGCAAGGCGATACCAAGTAATAATAGACTGGTTCAAAACTTGGAAGGTAAGGGTAAATTTCAAGGTAACCACAAAGAAAGTTAAAAAACCTACTCATCAAAATAAAAGAGAAAAATATAAAGTCTCAGTAAAAACAACACCTACAAAAACAAAAGAAATTTTAAAAAATCCACAAACAGAAGTAATTCAGCACAGGGGAGTAAGAGGAACAAAGAAAACATCAGCACCACAAAAAAAAAAAA
>NW_004444131.1:961941-981802 GCF_000243295.1 Trichechus manatus latirostris
AGTAACTGTTAAATGAGAAACTATTTTGTTCTGTAAGCCTTCATCTTAAGTGAGAATAACAGCACAATTGGAAGAGCGTAGTCAATGGCACTGAACTGTGTATGTAGAAATTTTTGAAACGGTGCATCTTTGGCAGTGTGTATTTTCACCAAAAGAAAAAGGGTTGAGAATTTAGAGGGTTGATATGTTGTGGGGTTGTTGACCAATGTCATAAAACAACATGTGTACTACTGTTTCATGAGAAACTATTTGTTCTGTAAGCCTTCACCTGAAGTACAATAAAATATAAAAAAAAATAGGTTAGATGTTCGGTGCTTTTCACGCCTCCAAAAATTCTTCTCATAAAATTCACTTTGATAGTGACATAAGGCTGTGAAACAAATGTGTAGAGTTTCTTTTCTACGCTTTCCCAGCTTGTGGTCTGGGAGAGTTTTATAGCAAGGGAGTACCTTTGGAGACTTTATAGTTTGCTTGAAATTGAGAGAAAAAGAAAATTAATAGCATGTTGTCACTAGTATGGGGGAAGTAGGGGGAAGAGTTGCATATTTTGAAAAAATACCCCTACGTAATTTTGATACATTCACTTCGTGGAAACCACTGTTTGTTTCAGTATTTGCTAATTCAGTGTTCTCAAGGATTTTATAGAACATAACTACTGTGAAGGGTATATGAGAGTTCTTTATATTTTTCAGGGAACTTTTCTGAATGTCTAAAGTTATTTTCAAATCTAATTTATAAGCAAGATGGTTGGTGAACATGAAATAAAATAAAAGTGAATTGGATAGCTTTCCACTTTTGGCTAACATGGAGTACCTGAAATAGACAATGGTCCCATCAAAAATAACTAGGAAAACCAGATACAATTAAAAAAAAAATTTCTTTGAAAGCATCAGAAAATTGCCAAGGCAACGGGAGCTTGGAAAGGCTAAAATTCCATAGACAGGCTAAGTGTAGAAAGGGGATCAGACTTTCTGTAAGCTTTTTCTTGTTCTTGGCAAAGGGATAGAAGTTGAGAACCTGGGGAGAAGGCTGGAGCTAACAGACAGAAGCAGCAGCAGAAATTTAGCAATTTCATAGGGCTGAAGAGATGAAAACTGTAGTCCAGAGCTTCCAAATTAGCCAGAACATGAGAGTCCAAGAGGAAAGAAGGGAGGCACAGAGAAGTGAGCCTGACACAATTTTCTTTTCAAGGCATTTGCCATATCCATAATAGACCAGGGCAAGAGATTAAAAAGCTAAGGAGAACATTTCTGAAGTCCAGAGTGTAATTTTTGTCCATCTCACAATGCTAAGCAGACAAAATTAAAGATCATGACTGGCTCTGTTCACCCCCAGGGTTTTAGTCTCTGCCTCCTGGAGAGCAACACCCTAGGAGTGGAGACGGACCAAAGGTAGAAAATATTTTACAAAAACTACAATCCAGTCTCAAATTAGCTCAGTGTCTATTAAGATAATCTATCTTCATTCTAGTTGCCTACTGAAGGATAGAAAAATATCTTCTCCAAAGAAGCTCTGCAATTTTTCACATACAGTGTCTAGCATTCAATTAAAAATCACTGGGCCCTGACGGCTTAGTGATTAAGTGCTATGGCTGCTAACCAAAAGGTCAGCAGTTCATATCCACCAAGCGTCCCTTGGAAACAGTATGGGGCAGTTCTACTCTGTCCTATAGGGTCGCTATGAGTTAGACTCAATTCAATGGCAACTGGTGGGTCAGGTCAGGCCTACCAAGAAACAGAACAAGAGGAAAAACAGACGAAGAGACATACAGACATACCCAAAGGTCACAGAGTATTGAAGTTACCCAACACTGACTTAAGATAATTGTGATGAATATGGTCAAGAAAATTGATGAGAAAATGGCGAATTTCACTAGAGAACTAGAATCTATAAAAGAACCAGATGGAATACCAAGAACTAAACAATGAAATAATTGAAACTAAAACGTCAAATATGGATTTAATAGCATTTTGGACCAAGTAGAAAGGATTGGTGAATTAGGAGATAGATCAGTAGAAGATATCCAGGATGAAGCATGGAGAGCAAAAACAGAAAATTCAGAAAGGAGTATAAGACATATGTGACATTGTGAAAAATTCTAAAATAGGCATAGCATAATTGGGGTCTCAGGTGGGAAGAACAGAAAGAATGGACAGTATTAGTATTTCAAGAGATAACAGTAAGAGAATTCTCTAAGGTGACAGAAAGCAGAAAGCCACGGATTCAAGAATCCCAAGCAGGATAAACACAAAGAAAACCATGCCTAGGCATATCAAAGTAAAACTACTAAAAATCGATGACAAACAGAAAACCATCCAAGTAGCCACCAGGGTGAGTGCAGTCAGCATGGAAGCACACTGATGGTGGGACAGGCTCTGGATCGGGGTCTTCCCTGCTGCCTCACCATGCACTGCTAGACATAGCCTCAGGGTTTGTAACACGCTCTGCATATTCCAGTAGTGCTGTTCATGTGTGGTCTTATTCTGTCTGTGTACCACTCTGATCAGCTCAGTTTAATAATCAGGGAAACAGGCTGGGTGAGGCAAAGCAGCCTCCCTGAAGTTGCACAGCTGTAATGAGGTAGATCCAGGACGCTGAATCCATGGCCTTGGCTTGAGCACTCTACTGCAGCTGCCTAGAAGCTGTTTTCTTCTTTTTAGAAGTATATAAAGCATTGATAGCATTGAAGGCTACTACTGTGGATTTCACCTAAGACTAGCAGCTGTTGAGGACTACTGAGATGTCTACTCAGAGACCCTGTGTAGGGATGTGATGCAGGAAAACTAGATAAATCTAGTCCCTGTGGGTAAAACAGCTTCTCTTAGAACTCAAAGTCTGTCTTCTGGGCATCTTCAGCTATATATGGAGTAGCTGCTATGCTCACCTGACCTTTACCTTAGCATCAGACTCAAAAATATTTTTTACATTCTTTTCCTTGTTTCCTAGAAATGTTCTGGATTCTGTACATGGGAAATAGGTAAAGTTTTTTCCTGTTATGCCTGATAATCTGCCTTGTTAAACTTCTTTCCCAAGGCTGGGGCTTTCATTCTAGGTTAATTTACTCTGAAGAGGAGATATTTTCATATACTCATTCATGGAGTAGAACCAACATGCTGTGATATATTTTTCATCCAAAATCATGGTCTCTTATTTCTCTCTTCCATTGTCAAAAGCTCACTCATTAGAGGTGCGACTCTCTGGCTTTCTCCGCATAGTTGTCTTCTATGAATATATGTGCCTGCAAGTACATATCTGTACTTACATGTACATACAGATACTTCTGTCTGTGCACACTTGTGTATACACTTGTACCTACCTGCATACCTATATGCCCTTACACATACATATATGACCATACACTTGGTTGTTTTTTTGTTTTTTGGTCTTTGTTGGTGGTGTTGCCAAATTTTATATGTCAGATTCTTTAGTACAAGTATTCTTTTCTCTTGAGCATTTCTCAGTGACTTCATTTACTTTTGTCAAGCTATGCCCACTACATCTACATTTGGTGTCACTTTTCCCATCACCAAAAATAACAAATATTTACAATCAAGGGCATGAATACTCCTGCCTCCCTCTCCTCCTTGGTAACCACCAGTGAACATTGGTTTCTTTTATATATATATATATTCTTGTCTTCTTGTAAAAGAGGGATCATACAATATTTGTCCTTATGTGATTGACTTATCTCACTCAGCATCATGTCCTCCAGGTCCATCCAGGTTATTATACGTTTCACAGACTCATTATTGTTCTTTATGGTTGTGTAGTATTCCATTGTATGTATGTACCACATTTTGCTTAGTCATACATCCATTGATGGGCACTTAGCATGCGTCTATTTTTCTGCTATTGTGAATAATGCTGCTATGAACATAGGTGTGCATACATCTGTTTGTGTCACTCCTGTTAGGTCTCTAGGGTACATACCTAGTAGTAGAATTGCTGGATCATACGGTAGTTCTATTTCTAGTTTTTTGAGGAAGCACCATACGTTTTCCATAGTGGTTATACCATTTTACAGTCTCATCAGCAATGGATAAGGGTTCCAATCTTAGGACATCCTTATCAACATTTGTTGTTCTCTGTTTTTTGTTTTCTTTATCAGTGCCATTTTAGCTGGTGCAAGATGGTATTTCACTTCAGTTTTGATTTACATTTCTGTAATGCCTAATGACCATGAGTGTCTTTTCATGTGTTTGTTGACCGCTTGGATGTCTTCTTTGATGAAGTTTCTGTTCATGTTCTTTGTCCATTTTATAATTGGATTATTTGTCTTTTGGCTATTGAGGTTTTCTATAAATTTTAGAGACTAGACCCTTATCGGATATGTCGTTTCTGAAGAATTTTTTCCCAGTCCATAGGTTCTCTTTTTACTTTTTTGATAAATATTTTTGATGAGAATAAGTTTTTAATTTTTATGAGGACGCATTTATCTAATTTGTCTTCTGCTATTCATGCATTTGTTGTTATGTTTGTTATCCTATTTTTACAAAAGATTAAATCTCATAGTTTTCTTCCAAAGTTTTCTTTCAGGAACTTTACAGTTTTAGGTTTAACATTTAGGTATTTGATCAATTTTAAGTTAGTCTTTGCACATGATGTAAGATATGAGTCCTGTGATTTTTCTGCTGGTGGGTATCCAATTTTGTCACCACTATTTATTAAAGAGTCTGCTTCTCCCCAATTTAATGGACAGTGACTCTTGGTTAAAAATTGGTTGTCCATAAATGGATGGATTTATTTCTGGGTTCTCAATTCTATTCCACTGGCCCATGTGTCTATCATTGCACCAATACCAGGCTGTTTTGATTACAGTGGATGTATAGTATGTTTTGATATCTGAATTATGAGACCTCCTGCTTTATTCTTCTTCAGTATTACTTGGGCTGTTCAGAGTCTCTTTCCTGTCCATATAAAGTTGGTCATTAGTTTTTCCATTTCAGTAAAGATTGCTGTTGGGATTAGTATCAGAATTGCATTGTTTCAATAGATTGCTTTAGGTAGTATGACATTTTCACTATATTAAGTCTTGCAATCCATGAGAATAGAATGTCCATCCGTTTATGTAGGTCTCTTTTAGTCTTTTATAGTTGCCATTGTTAGGTGCCGTCGAGTTAGTTCCTACTCATAGCGACCCTATGTACAACAGAACGAAACACTGCCTGGTCTTGCGCCATCCTCACAATGGTTGCTATGTTTGAGCACATTGTTCCAGCCACTGTGTGAATCCACCTCGTTGAGGGTCTTCCGCTTTTTTACTGATCCTCTACTTTACCAAGAATGATGTGTCCCTCCTAATAAATGTCCAAAATACGTGAGACGAAGTCTTACCATCCTTGCTTCTAAGGAACATTTTGGCTGTACTTTTTTTTTTTAACAAAAAGTTTGCAATTTTAATCATTTTTTTAAACTTTTTTTTGTTGTACTTTAGATGAGGATTTACAGAGCAAACTAGTTTCTCATTAAACAATATACATATTGTTTTGTGACAGTGGTTGCCAACCACATGACACGTCAACACTCTCCCCTTCTCAAACTTGGGTTCCCTATTACCAGCTTTCCTGTCACCTCCTGCCTTCTTGTCCTTGCCCCTGGGCTGGTGTGCCCCTTTAGTCTCATTTTATTTTATGGGCCTGTCTAATCTTTGGCTGAAGAGTGAACCACAGGAATGATTTCATTACTGAGTTATAAGTGTGTCCAGGGGCCATACTCTTGGGGGTTCTCCAGTCTCTGTCAGATCAGTAAGTCTGGTCTTTTTTTTGAGTTAGAATGTTATTCTACATTTTTCTCCAGCTCTGTCCAGGACCCTTTATTGTGATCCCTGTCAGAACAGTAGGTGGTGATAGCCAGACATGATCTAGTTGTGCTGAACTCAGTCTGGTGCAGGCTATGGTAGTTGTGGTCCATTAGTCCTCTGGACTAATCTTTCCCTGGTGTCTTTGGTGTTCTTCATTCTCGCTTGTTATAGATGGAGTGAGACCAGTGGAGTATCTTAGATGGCTGCTCACAAGCTTTTAAGACCCCAGATGCTGCTCACCAAAGTAGAATGTAGAACATTTTCTTTATAAACTATGTTATGCCAATTGAATTAGATGTTCCCTGAGTCCATGGCCCCCACAGCCCTCAGCCCAGTAATTTTGTCCCTCAGGGAATTTGGTTGTGTCTATGGAGCTTCCATGACCTTGCTTTGGTCAAGTTGTGCTGGCTTTCCCAGTATTGTGTACTGTTTTACCCTTCACCAAAGTTACCACTTATCTATTGTCTATTTAGTGTTTTTCACTCCCACCCCTCCCCCTCTCATAACCATCAAAGATTGTTTCTTTTTGTGTGTAAACCTTTTCACTAGCTTCTATAGTACTGTTCTCATACAATATTTCTCCTTTTGTGAATGAGGTATTTCACTCAGCGTAATGCCCTCCAGATATATCTATGTTGTGAGATGCTTCAAAGATTCGTCATTATTTTTTATCGTTGTGTAGTATTCCATTGTGTGTATGTACCATAATTTGTTTATCCATTCATCTGTTGATGGGCACTTAGGTTGTTTCCATCTTTTTGCTATTGTGAACAATGCTGCAATGAACATGGGTATGGATATGTCTATTCTTGTGATGGCTCTTATTTCTCTAGGATATAGTCCTTGGAGTCGAATTGCTGGATTGTATGGTATTTCTCTTTCTAGCTTTTTAAGGAAATTCCTACCATTTTCCAAAATGGTTGAACCATTTTGTATTCCCCCCAGCAGTGCATAAGAGTTCCAACCTCCCCGCAGCCTCTCCAACATTTGTTATTTTCATTTTGTGCCAGTAATAGCAGGTTTACATGGTATCTCATTGTGGTTTTGATTTGCATTTCTCTAATGGTTAGTGATTTGTGAGCATTTCCTCATGTGTCCGTTAGCCCCTTGAATGTCTTCTTTGATGAAGTGTCTGTTCATATGTTTTGCTGATTTTTTAATTGGACTATTTGTCTTTTTGTTGTAGAGAGTTGGATTTTCCTGCACAGTTTAGAGATTAGACCTTTGTCGGAATTGTCATAGTCAAAAATTTTTTCCCAGTCTGTCGGTTCTCTTTTTACTCTTTTGGTGAAGTCTTTTGATGGGCGTAAGTGTTTAATTTTTAGAAGATCCCAGTTATCTAACTTATCATCTGGAGTTTGTGTATTGTTACTTTGGTTTGTATCCTGTTAATGTCTTGTATAGGGCCTTTAGAATTGATCCTATTTTTTCTTCTATCATCTTAATAGTTTTTGATTTTATATTTAGTCTTTGATCCATTTTGAATGAGTTTTTGTGTGTGGTGTGAGGTATGGGTCCTGTTTCATTTTTTTTGCAGATGGACATTGGGTTTTGCCAGTGCAATTTGTTAAAAAGACTGTCTATTCCCATTTAATGGACCTTGGGCTTTTGTCAAAGATCAGGTGATTGTAGGTGGTTGGATTTACATCTGGTTCCTCAGTTCTATTCCATTGGTCTATGTGTCTGTCGTTGTACCAGTACCAGGCAGTTTTGACTACCATAGCTGTATAGTAGGTTCTGAGGTCAAGTAGTGTGAGGCCTTCTACTTTATTCTTCTTCTTCAATAGTGCTTTACTTATCCAAGGCCTCTTCCCTTTCCATATAAAATTAATGATTAGTTTTTCCATATCTTTAAAGAATGCTGTTGATATTTGGATGGGGATTGCATTGTACTTGCAGATTACTTTGGGTAAAATTGATATTTTCACAATGTTAAGTCTACCTGTCCATGAGCATGGTATGCTTTTCTATTTATTTAGGTCTGTTTTGATTTCTTGCAGTAGTGTTTTGTAGTTTTCTTCGTAATGTATAGGTCTTTTACATCCCTGGTTAGACTTATTCCTAAGTATTTTATTTTTTTAGGGGCTATTATAAATGATATTTTTTTTCCTGATTTCCTTCTTGTAGTTCTCTTTGTTGGTGTATAGGAATCCAACTGATTTTTGTATTTTTATCTTATATCCTGCTACTCTGCTGAATCTTGCTATTAGTTACAGTAGATTTTTCATGGAGTCTTTTGGGTTTTCTATGTATAATATCATATCATCCACAAATAGGGACAGTTTTTCTTCTTCTTTAGCAATTTGGATGCCCTTATTTCTTTTTATTGTCTTATTGCTGGACTACATGAAGAAAAACAGAGCATCAGGATTGGAAGAAGACTCATTAACAACCTGAATTATGCAGATGACACAACTTTGCTTGCTGAAAGTGAAGATAACTTGAAGCAGTTACTGATGAACATCAAAGACCACAGCCTTCAGTATGCATTACACCTCAACATAAAGAAAACAAAAATCCTCACAACTGGAGCAACAAGCAACATCATGATAAATGGAGAAAAGATTGAAGTTGTCAAGGATTTCATTTTACTTGCCCATGTAAGAAGCAGTCAAGAAATCAAAAGATGCATTGCATTGGGCAAATCTGCTGAAAAAGACCTCTTTAAAGTGTTGAAAGGCAAAGATGTTACCTTGAAGACTAAGGTGCACCTGACCCATGCCATGGTGTTTTCAGTCACCTCATGTGCATGCGAAATCTGGACAATGAATAAGGAAGACTGAAGAAGAATTGATGCCTTTGAATTGTGGTGTTGATGAAGAATATTGAATATACCATGGACTGCCAAGAGAATGAACAAATTTGTCTTGTAAGAAGTACAGTCCAAATGCTCCTTAAAAGCAAGGATGGTGAGATTACATCTCACATACTTTGGAGGGATCAGTCCCTGGAGTAGGACATCATGCTTCTTAAAGTAGACGGTGAGCAAAAAGAGGAAGACCCTCAAGGAGACAGATTTACACAGTGGCTTCAACAATGGGCTCAAGCATAACAGCAATTGTGAGGATGGCACAGGACTAGGCAGTGTTTCGTTCTGTTGTACATAGGGTTGCTATGAGTCAGAAATGACTCGATGGCACCTAACAACAACAGGACTTCTAGCACAAAGCTAAATAGGAGTGGGGATAAAGGGCATCCTTGTCTTGTTCCTCTTCTCAAGGGGAATGTTTTCAGCCTATCTCCATTAAGAATGGTGTCGGCTGTTGGTTTTGTATAGACGCCCTTTATTATGATGAGGAATTTTCCTTCTATACCTATTTTATTGAGAATTTTTATCAGGAATGGATGTTGGACTTCGTCGAATGACTTTTCTGCATTGATTGAGATGATCATGTGATTGTTTTATTTGTGTGGTGGATTATGTTGATTGATTTTCTAATGTTGAACCATCCTTGCATGCCTGGTATGAATCCTACTTGGTGTGGTGTATTGTTTTTTGATATGAAGCTGAATTTTATTGGCTAGAATTTTATTGGAATTTTTTGCATCTATATTCATGAGGGATATTGGTCTCTAGTTTTCTTTTTTTATGGTGTCTTTGCCTGGATTTGGTGTTAAGGTTATGATGGCTTCATAAAATGAATTCTAAAGTATCCCTTCCTTTTCTACAGTCTGAAATAGTTTGAGTAGTGCTGGTGCAAGCTCTTCTCTGAATATTTGGTAGAATTTTCCAGTGACGCCATTGGGGCCAGGGCTTTTTTTTTTTGTTGTTGATAAGAGTTTTTTTTAATTATCTTTCAAATCTCTTCTTTTGTTATGGGCCTGTTCAGATTTTCAACATCACTTTGTTGTAGTTTGGGTAGGTAGTGTGTTTCTAGAAATTTGTCCATTTCCTCTAGGTTTTCAAATTTGTTGGAGTAAATTTTTTCATAGTACTCTGTTATGATCCTTTTCGTTTCATTTGGGTCTGTTATAATATCCCTCATTTCGTTTATGATTTGCTTTATTTGCATCCTTTCCTGTTTTTTTTGTGTCAGTTTGGCCAAAGGTTTGTTGATTTTGTTGATCCTTTCAAAGAACCAACTTCTGGTTTTGTTCATTCTGTCTATTGTTTTTTTATTCTCTATTTCATTTATTTCTGCTCTGATCTTTATTATTTCCTTTCTTCTGGTAGCTGTAGGCTTCTTTTGCTGTTCTCTTTCTATCTGTTTGAGTTGTAAAGCTAATGTTTTGATTTTGTCCCTTTCTTCTCTTTTTTGATGTATGCATCTTTTCCTATAAATTGACCTCTGAGCACTGCCTTTGCTGTGTCCCAAAGCTTTTGGTATGTATTTTCTTTCTTGTTTGATTCTAGGAATTTTTTTTATTCCATCTTTGATTTCTTCTATTCCCCAGTGATTTTTAAGCAGAGTGTTATTCAGTTTCCATGTATCTGATTCTTTTTTTCCTTGTTCTTCCTGTTATTAATTTCTGCTTTGATGGTGTTGTGACTAGAGAAGATGCTTTGTAATATCCCAATGTTTTGGATTTTTTGGAGGGTTGCTTTGTGGCATAAGATGTGATCTTTTCTGGAGAACATTCCATGGGCATCAGAAAACAATGTGCACATTGCTGCTGTTGGGTAAAGTGTTCTATATATGTCTGTCAGGTCAACTTGGTTGACTGTGGCCTTTAAATCTCCCATATCTTGTTGAGTTTCTTTCTAGATGTTCTGTCCTTTACCGAGAGTGGTGTGTTGAAGTCTCCTACTATTACTCTGGAACTGTCAATTTCTTTTCAGTGCTGTTAGAGTTTGTTCCATGTATTTTGGAGCTTGTCATCAGGTGCATAGATGTTTATTATCGTTATGTCTTCATGATGGATCATCCCCTTAATCATTATATAGTGTTCATATTTGTCTTTTATGGTGGATTTTGTTTTAAAGTTTATTTTATCTGAGATTAGTATTGTCACTCCTGCTCTTTTTTGGTAGTTGTTAGCTTGATGTATTTTTTTCCAACCTTTGACTTTTAATAAATTCATGTCTTTGTTTCTAAGGTGTGTCTCTTGTAGACAGCATAGTGATGGATATGGTCTTTTTATCTATCATGTCACTTTCTGTCTCCTTATGGGTGCATTTAAGCCATTTATGTTCAGTGTGATCATAGATATGGTGAGTTTATTGCTGTCATTTTGTAATGCTGTTTTTGTGGTGCTCACGTTTTCTGTGTTCCTCCTACTCTTCTGTGCTGAATTTCTTTTGTTTGTGTATCTTTTCACATTTCTTTCTTTCTTGTGGATTTTGTGTTTACTGAGACTTTATGTTTTTCTTCTTTATTTTGATGAGCATGTTTGTTAACTTTCTTTGTGGTTACCTTGAAATTTACCCCTATCTTCCTAAGTTTAAACCAGTCTTATATTACTTGATATCACCTTGACTTCTTCTTCATTTGAAAGTTCTGCGCCTACACCATTTATTCCCTTTTTTATTATTCTGACATTGTTGTCATTTACAGATTTACATCTCTGGTTCCCTGTTGCAAATTTTTTTGTTTTGTTTTATCCTCAATAGTTCATTGTCTAGGTTGGTATCTGGCTGATGTTGTCTTATGTGATAGATTCAGGTTGTTGTCTGATGTTGTTTGTTCTCTAACAAAGCACTCCCTTTAATAATTCTTGTAAGTTTGGTTTGGTTTTTACATATTCCCTTCATTTCTGTTTATCTGGAAATGTCCTAATTTTGCCATCACATGTGAGTGACAGTTTGGCAGAATATATTATTTTTGGTTGGCAGTTTTTTTCGTTCCAGATTTTATATATGTCATCCCTTGCCTTCTTGCCTGTATGGTTTGTGCCGAGTAATCAGAACTTACTCTTATTGTTTCCCCTTTGTATCTGACTTTTCATTTTTCTCGAGCTGCTCTCAGGATTCTTTCTTTGCTTTGGTTTTAGCAAGTGTGATTATGGTATGTCTTGGTGTTTTTCTTTTAGGATCTATCCTATATGCGGTTTGTTCAGCTTCTTGGATAGTCAGCTTTTCATCTTTCATGATATTAGGAAAGTTTTCTGTCAGCAAATCTCCAATGATCCTCTCTGTTTTCCATTTTCTCCCCCTGTTCTGGAACTCCGATCACACGCAAATTTTTGCTTTTGATTGTATCCACATTGTAATCAAGGTTTCTTCATTTTTCTTTGTTCTTTTCTCTGATGTTTTCCTCAAACAATGTGGTATCCAAGGATTTGTCTTCAGCTTCACTGATCCTGTCTTCCATTGTTTCAAATTTGCTCCTAAAACCTCCTATTGCACTATCCATTTCTGAAATCTTGTTGTTTACCTTTTGGATTTCTAATTGTTGTTTTTGTATGATTCTAGTTATTTATTTATTTTTACATTTTATTCCTGTATTATTTTCCTGGTTTCTTCCATTATTTTGTCTGTCTTTTCCATGATTTTGTCTGTATTTTCCATGATTTTTTTCTTTTTTTTCCTTATTTTTGTCTGCATTTTCCTTCATCTGTTGGAGAACCCTGAATATTAGAGTTGTGAGTTCCCTAACAGGTAGTTCCAGTGCCTGTTCTTCTAGCAGAAGGTCATCTTGTGCTTTATTTTGGTTGCTTTCTGGAGCCATACTCTGTTTTGTTTTGTTTTGTTTTTTTGTTGGGGGGGGGGTATGTTTTGATATTGTCTGCTGTCTCTGCAACATTTAGGAAGTATTTTCTTCATTTATTGATTGCAGATTTGATGGTTAGTCCTGCCTTTTTCTTTTATTTGTTTATGTCTGCCCAGACAGGCTGGGTGTCTTTTGTTGCTTACTCACCTGTGGGCACACTACTTCTCATGACCCTGTCTGGGTGGGCATGGCTTGTCACTCAACTATGCTACAGTAGGGCAGGTCTAGTGGTGGTGGAGGGGTGGGGATAGGTAGTAGTAGCATGAACTGGGTTGATGGGGCAGGGCTAGTTAACAGTAGAGGGAGGAGTCCAGGGGGCTGCGCTGGTATGGCACGGGGGTGTGGCACTTTGCAGACAGTGCAGATAGGCAGGAGTGAAAGAGGAGGAAGTCATGTGCAGAGCTAAGTGGGTGGGTGAAAGAAGAGAGAGAAACTATGGCCAAAAAACTAAACAAACAAGAAAAAAGCAAAAAGTGAAGAAAAAAAGGAAAAAGTAAATAAAATGGCAGTGCTGTAGGATTTAGCAGGTGAGGGCGGTGCTACTCAGCAAGGCTGTGTGCCAGTGGCTTTCTAGCCAATCAGTATGGCTAGGACTGTTGAGAAGTGGTGTTGGTGACAAGCAGTGCTAAATGGATGGGAGAAGGGAAAGGGAAGATGGGAAAGAGAAGAAACTAACAATCAAACAAACAAGTAAAATAAATAATAATTTAAAAAAATAAAAGCAATAACAACAACAAAAATGTGGTGGGGGAGACTGCCATTGGGTGTGAGCTGGAATTGGAGTGGCAGCAAGCTGATGTCTCTCTAGCTGTGTGGCACGGGGCCCATCAGGAAGGGGCAGAGGCAGCGCGGGGCCAAGGTGGGAGCGAGAAAGAAAAGGAGAAGGGGAAAGATAAATAAAAATAAAAAATATGGCACTGAGGGAGCTGGCCTGTGGGGGCAGCACAGACCTGGGGAGACAGTGTGCCAGAGGCTCTCCAGCCGAGCAGTACAGCACAGCCCAACAAGAAGGCGGGTGCAGCACATGGGGCTGGGTGAATGGGAGAAAGGAAAAGAAGGAAGGAAGAGAGAGAGAAGAAACAATAACAAAAAAAAGCAAACAAACAAACAATAAATAAAATGGTGCTGAGGGAAACAGTCAGTGATGATGGCACAGACCTGAGGAGCCATGTGCAGTGACTCTCCAACTGAGCTGTGCACCACAGCTCCTCCAGAAGTGCTGGAGGTGGTGCACAGGTCTGGGTGGGTAGTAGGAAGGAAAGGAGAGAGAGAGGAAACAGAAAAAAAGAAGAAAATAAAAAAGTAAAAACAAAAGAACAAAGCAAACAAACCAAAAAAATCACAACCTGTCAAGAAGAGGAGGGGATGGCACAGAGGGCTAGCTGGGCAGGAGAAAGGAAAGGAAGGAAGGGAGAGACAGAGAGAGAGAGAAGCAACAAAAAAGCCAAAAAAATATAAAAAAGCAAAAATATAAGCTGTCTTGGACATCTAGTGCTGCTATGACAGAAATACCACAAGTAGATGGCTTTAACAAAGAAAAATTTATCCTCTCACAGTCTAGTAGGCTACAAGTCCAAATTTAGGGCATGAGCTCCAGGAGATTGCTTTCTCTATCAGCTCTGGAGGAAGGTCCATGTCATCAATCTTCCCTTGGTCTGGGGGCATCTCAGCACAGGAACCTCAGGTCCAAAGGATGCACTCTGCTCCCAGTACTGCTTTCTTAGTGGTATGAGGTCCCCATGTCTCTCTGCTCGCTTCTCTCTTTTATATCTCAAAAGAGATTGGCTTAAGACACTATCTAATCTTGTAGACCTCATCAATATAACTGCCACTAATCCATCTTATTACATCATAGTGATAGCATTTACAATACACAGGGAAATCACGTCAGATGATAAAATGGTAGACAATCATACAATACTGGGAATCATGACCTAGCCAAATTGACAGAAATTTTTGGGGGACACAAATCAATCCATGACAAAAACCAAAATAAACAAACAAAAAAATGAAGGGGCCAGCTGTTGGGGGCGGGGTGGATCGTGGCGGCAGTGAGCTAGCATCTCTCCAGCAGAGCAAGCTGTGTAGACCACATAGAGGGAAGAAGGATGAGGGGTGTGAATGTGTATCCCTGGCTACTGGGTTCTCTGTCTCCTACTGGGAGCTCCGTGAAATTGTCTTCCCATACTCCCTGTCTGAATTCTTTGGTGGCTATAGCCCAAGATGGCAAATCTGGCCACGTTAACTGGTAGGGGACCTCCACTCCATAGCTCCCCTCATTCTCTGTTCTCTGTCAGTTTCTTATTCCATTTGGTGCTTAATCGAGTTCTTTATTCCTTCATTTGGTACTTAGGTTCCAGGATTGACGTTTGTATCTGTTTTACTTGGTTTTTCAGATCTTTGCTGCAGAGGAACTGCATGGTACTTCTGTCTATTGCACCATGTTGGCTCAGTCCCTGGCTGTACTTCTTCCAGGACAGATTTGTTTGTTCTTCTGGCAGCCCATAGTATATTCAATATTCTTCATCAACACCATAATTCAAAGGCATCAATTCTTTTTCCACCTTCCTTATTTGTTGTCTAGCTTTCACATGCCTATGAGGCGATTGAAAATATGGCTTGGGTCAGACACACCTAAGTCTTCAAAATGATATCTTTATTTTTTAACAGTTTAAAGAGGTATTTTGCAGGAGATTTGCACAATGCACGTAATTTGATTCCTTGACTGCTGTTTCCATGGGTATTGATTTTGGATCCAAGTAGAATGAAATCCTTGTCAACTTCAATCTTTTCTCCATTTATTATGATGTTGCTTATTGGTCCAGTTGTGAGGATTTCTGTTATCTTTAGGTTGAGGTGCAGTCCATACTGAAGGCTGTAGTCTTTGATCTTCATCAGTAAGTGTTTCAAGTCCTCTTCACTTTCAGCAAGCAAAGTTGTGTCATCTGCATATTGCAGGTTGTTAATGAGCCTTCCACCAATCCTGATGCCACATTCTTCTTCATATAGTCCAGCCTCTTGGATTATTTGCTCAGCATACAGATTGAGTAAGTATGGTGAAAGGATGTAACCCTGACACACATCTTTCCTGACTTTAAACTATGCAGTATCACCTTGTTCTGTTCAAATGACTGCCTCTAGGTCTATGTCCAGGTTCTGCATGAGTACAACTAAATGTTCTGGAATTCCTATTCTTTGAAATATTATCTATAATTTATTATGATCTATTATTTATTATTTATTATGATCTGCACAGTAGAATGCCTTTACATAGTCAAAATAACACAAGTAAACATCTTCCTGGTATTCTCTGCTTTCAGCCATGATCCGTCTAATATCAGCAGTGATGTCTGTCATTCCATGTCCTTTCTGAATCTGGTTTGAATTTCTGGAAACTCCCTGTTGATGTACTGCTGCATCCACTTTTGAATGATCTTCAGCAAAATTTTACTTGTGACTTCTGGGCAACATGGTGCTATAGGCGGAAGCATCACACCATCCCTCCACAGCAAAGATCTGAAAAACTAAGCTAAACAGAGAAAAAGGCAATCCTGAAACCCTAAACATCAAATGAAGAGATAAAGAACTCAGCCAAGCACCATATGAAATAAGAAACCAACAGAGAACTGAGAAGGAGGAGAGATACATGCAGAGGTCCCCTATCAGCTAACGCAGCACAGATCCGCCATCTTGGACTCCTATAAGAGACCAGCAAAGAGGGAGTACAAGAAAGCAGCTTCACAGAGCTTCCAGCAGGAGACAGAACAACCGGTAACCAGCAATAAATGCTTTCCCAACCCCCATCCTTCTGCACCTCCACTTGGCCTCCTCTGCTTCCTGTGGCCACAGTCTCTTGGCCAGGAATCACGAGCTGCTTGGATTCCACCCGCTTGCACTGGCTGCCCCCCTGAGTGTCATTTCTTGGCTGGTGGTGTTGCTTTTTTCTGCTTCTTTTGATTTCTTCCTTACCTCACACCACTGCCTCCTCCTTTCTCTCAAATACCAGGCTCCACGTGCCATCTTTGCTTCTTCCTGAAAGGCTATGTAACTCTGCTTGAATGTGAAACTGCTTCCCAGTCCATGCTGCTATGCTGGTGAGATCCCGAGGCTTTTTGTTTGTTTGTTTTGAATTCTTTCTTGGTTTTCTTTTTCTTTTCTCGAATTGGGAGCCCCGTCTAGCCGGGCATTACTGCATGGCTTGGAACCTACCCCCTTAGTTTGCGCAGATGCACAGAGGGATTCCTGAGGGCATTTCTTTTTTCTTGTTTCTTCTTCTGTTTTTTGGGGGGTTATTCTTGTTCTTTTTTTTAAAATTTGTTTTGTTTTCTTTTCCCTCTTTTTCCCTTTTTGTCTTTCTTCATTACTCAGTTTCTTGTCTCTCTATATCTTCCTTCTCTTCCTGTCCCATGAATACCTGGTGCTGAGTGACACCTCTACACCTTCTAGCTAGGCTGTACTTCACTGCCTGGGAGCAACTTCCCCAGACCTTGTAGCCCCACTGGTGGGATCCCTGGGAGCTTCTCTTTTCTCTAATTTTTATTTATTCATTTTTTTCTTTTCTTTTTTTTTTCTTCTTCTCCTTTTTGTTTTTCTCCATTTCATAGTCTCTCATCTCTCCACTCTAAAGGCAAGCTCCCCCAGCACAGTTTTTTGTTTGTTTCTATGTTTTTGGCTCCTGTTCCTCTGTCCTCTCTCTCCTTTGTGCCATACCCATCTTAGCTCCACACATCACAATCTCCCTCCCTCCTCCATCCTGCTTGCCTGCACCTTGCACTTAACATCACATCACCAAGCAGCCCAGGCATGGAGTACCGGAACCTGCCCTGCACTGATTACTGGCTCACTCCGGTGGCCATAGAAAGGGCCACAAACAAACCATCCCAGCAACTCTTCTCCAGCTAGACCTGCCCTCCTGTACCATACCTGAGCGACTAACCCTGCCAATTGAAGAAGGAGCCAAAAAGTATCGTGCCCACAGATGATCAAACAACACAGAACACATAGCCAGCCTGCTCAGACATAGCCAAATAAAAAAAAAAAAAGGACAAAACAATCAAATCTACAATCAATAAATGAGAAAAATAACTACTGAATGCCCCCAAGACAGCAGACAATATCAAAACATTTATAAAAACAGGACAAGATGGTTCCAGTAGGCAGATGAGTTTCCAGTAGGAAAAAAAGGCACTAGAACTACATGAGAGGGAATTCAAATCTCTAATACTCAGAATTATCCAAGAGTTGAAGCAAAAAACAGACAAAAATGAGGAAAAAATAGACAGATTCGTGGAAAAGGCAGACAAATTCATGGAAAATACACACACACAAAAGGAAGAATTCAGGAAAATAATGCACGAAATAAATGCCAAAATAAATTCACAACTAGAAATCATACAAAAACAACAATTATAAATACAAAAGATAAACAACAAGATTTCAGAAATGGACAGTGTCATAGAAGGGCAGAGGAGCAGATTTGAAACGGTGGAAGACAGGATAAGCGAAATTGAAGACAAACACTTCAATACAACTCTGAGGAAAACTCAGAAAAAAAGACAAAGAAAAATGAAGACACCCTGAGAATTATGTAGGATACAATCAAAAGCAAAAATCTTCAAGTGATCGGAGTTCCAAAACAGGAAGAGAAAACACAGAGAGGATCATTGAGCAACTGCTGACAGAAAACTTCCACAATATCATGCAAGATGAAAAGCTGACCATCCAAGAAGCTCAATGAACCCTATACAGGACAGAACCCAAAAGAAAATCACCAAGGCATACCATAATCACACTCACCAAAACCAAAGACAAAGAACCCTGAGAGCAGCTTGAGAAAAACAAAAAGTCACTGTCATGGATTGAATTATGTCCCCACAAAAATGTGTGTATCAATTTGGCTGGGCCATGATTCCCAGAACTGTATGGTTGGCTTCAATTTTGTGATTGTAATTTTATGTTAAAGAGGATTAGAGTGGGATTGTAACACCACCCTTACCCAGGTCACATCCCTGATCCAATGTAAAGGGAGTTTCTCTGGGGTGTGGCCTGCACCACTTTTTATCTATCAAGAGATAAAAGGAAAAGGAAGCAAACAGAGAGTGGGGGACCTCATACCATCAAGAAAGCAGTGCCAAAAGCAGAGTGCATCCTTTGGACCAGGGTCCCTGTGCAGAGAAGATCCTGGTCCGGGGGAACATTGATGAGAAGGCCAACAGAGAGAAAAAGCATCCCCCTGGAGCTGAAGCCCTGAATTTAGACTTTTAGCCTACTTTACTGTAAGGAAATAAACTTCTCTTCGTTAAAACCGTCCACTTGTGGTATTTCTGTTATAGCAGCACTAGATGACTAAGACAGTCACATACAGAGGAGAAACAGTAAGACTAATCTCAGATCATTCGGCAAAAACCAAGCAGACAAGAAGGCAATGGAATGACATATATAAAACCTTGAAAGAAAAATAATTGCCAGCCAACAATAATATATCTTGCAAAACTCTCATTCAAATATTATACTGAAATTAGGAAACTTCCAGATAAACAGAAATTAAAGGAATATGTAAAAACCAAACCAAAGTTAGAAGAATTATTAATTCAATCTGAGAACAAACAACTTCAGCTCACAGGCTGAATATAGGATACAAGATCATAACAGCCAGATACCAATCTAGGAAACGAATTCTCAAGGACTATCCAAAACCAAAAGAAATACAACAGGGAATCAGAGCAGTTAATCTGTAAATGAGAATAACATCAGAACAATAAAGAGGGAATAAACGGTGTAAGTATGGAACCTTCTAATGGAGAGAACGGCAAGGAGATACCCAGTAATAATAGACTGCTTTAAACTTAGAAAGATAAAGGTAAATTTCACAGTAACCACAAAGAAAACTAACAAACCTACTCATAAAAATAAGGAAGAAAAACAGAAAGTCTCCGTAAAAACAAAAACAAAAGAAGTGAAAAAAAACCCACACACAAAAGGAATTCAGGAGAGTAAGAGAAACAAAGAAATCGTCAGCAGCACAAAACAAAGCACCACAAAATGACAGCAATAAACTCACATCTATCAATAATTACACTGAATATAAATGGCCTCAATGCACCCATAAAGAGAAAGAGAGTGACATGATGGATAAAAAAACAGGATCCATCAATATTCTGTCTACAAGAGACACACCTTAGAAACAAAGATATACATTTATTAAAAATCAAAGGTTGGAGAAAAATATATCAAGCTAACAACTACCAAAAAAGAGCAGGAGTGGCAATACTAATCTCAGATAAAACAGACTTTAAAACAAAATCCACCATAAAAGACAAGGAAGGACACTATATAATGAATAAGGGGATGATCCATCATGAGGACATAACCATAATAAACATCTATGCACCCAACGACAGGGCTCACAAAT